>NC_057801.1:685519958-685748500 GCF_018294505.1 Triticum aestivum | reverse complement strand
AGATGTGAGTTGATAATTTTAATGGTTTATCTAAGGTGGCAACTTAAACACACATCTGGGTGGATTGAGGCACCTGATGTCTATCAGGACTTGCCTGTTTTTTTTGGACCGCCACCCAGGCTCAAAGGGATCATAAGATCTTTCATGCTAGAAACTTCCGTGTGCAGCCACATGCTACTATGGGCTCTAGCATAGTTGACTAAGTTGTGCGAACTCTTACGGGGTGGACTAGCAGATGTAGGGGATGTAGGTGTACCGGTCTACCCCACATGTAAGGTGCTAGTGCTTCTGAAAGACTATGTCTCGGTCATCCGTTTCTCAAACACCATGTAGTGCGAGAAAACAAACGGAGGCGATCGAGTCATGTGGGGAAAAGTGCGCAAACCTCTGCAGAGTAACAAACTAATCATGATTAGCCGTGTCCCCGGTTATGGACAACCTGAGTATCTAGTACTTGAATATCTTTGTGAATCTCAACATGTTACCTCTAATAAAAGCTATTGGGTTTTAATGAGTACTTTTAATTGGGATTGAGGATGCTGTCAACCATTCTCAATGTTTAACAACCACCATGATAGTTAAACAAATTTATTCCTTTGTAGTAGGGAAAAATTGGCTTTACGCAAAAACCTTATAACCATAGAGCTTTTCCACCAGCCATATATGCATATAGTGATAGCCATTGTTCATTATTCTCTATGGTGTGAATTTGCCAGTACATTCAATGTACTGACCCGTTTTCGGGCTGCAACTTTTCATGTTGCAGACTTTTCAGACGACGAGTAAGTGGTACGTTAGGGTTACGATTTCCTATACTCAACTTTGCCGTTGGTGTTGATGGGAATCCACAACCTTGTTGCTTCCGCTATATTTTGGATTGAGGTAATAGTATTTACGTTACTTTATACATGTGATTTACCTCTGTTATAAATCCTTCGAGTACTGTGTGTGTCAGCATACTGATCCAGGGATGACACATAAGCACAGAGACTTGATCCATTCGGGTCGGGTCGCTACATATATTGCCCATCAGCAGCATGACCATCTTCATAAGGTGCACCCAACTTTTCATTGTGTGGGTTGATCACAACTTGTTCCATAGGAATATTTCCTAAAACCTTATCATGCCAGAAACCACCATGAACATGGGCAGAGGGTGTGGATTTCCACCATCAGGTGGTAGAGGATCTTCATCACCTCCCCGCTGCCCAATGATTTCTCTAGACAGGATATACGTTGGACATGTCCAAGAGTCACTAAAGCCAATATCATCCATATTGCGAAGCACAACTATGCTGAAAGGTAAAGTATTCGGATTCATAACCCCGACTTTCACAATAATTCTGGTTTTGTCTCCAGGATCTTTTTTCCATGTGAGGAATCTACCATATGGAGCTACAATGCGGCTAATTACATTCACATCCTAGCATTCAAGATGATAGTTTATCAGCAGAAGCCAAACATCATGTGTGAAGGTTATACTACGATAGTTGATACCACCCTTAAGCATGCCTGGCATGACACGACCAGCGGTGACACGTTTATAAACTGGCCATGCCAACAAGTCTGGCACAACACGTGCGCGAGAGCTATATCCCGCCTTAAGCCATATGGAAGATACTCTCGCTGAAGGGAATAGCACCTAGCACAATAAACTGGGCCGACCCATTAGCTCACCTATCTCTCCCTAATAATAAAGCACCCATAGCTTTTTGTCGTCTATCGTCATACATTTTACAGAAAATTCCCTGCACTTTCATGAAATCAACCCACGGTCCCAACTTAAGTGAGAGCAGGAAAACATTTCGTATTTTGCAGAAAAATCCCTTAGGTTTTGGTTAATCAACCCGTAGTCCTATTTTAAGTGGGAATAGAATACTTTTCAATTTATTCAAAAAAAACCTGAGATTCTGGTTAATAAAGCCATTGTCCGTCTAGAAAATAATGTTTTTATATAGATTCAAATGTTTTAAAAAATATTCTTTTAAACCGTAACTCCAATTTTAACATATCATATATGATAATTGATTAGAAAAATGTGTAGAATATGAATATGATGTTATTTTTTCCCCGTGAATCATTTTAAATGTTGTTTAGGGACACATTCAAATGCATCAAAGAAATATTCACATATTTTAAACCATAACTCTAATTTTAAAATGTTATGTATGAAAATTGCTTAGAAAAATGCATAGAATCTGAATATGATGCTTATTCAGATGTTAATATTTTTTAAATGTGATTTAGGATGCAAAGTTAATCAGTAGTGCACAACCCGCCTTTCTTTCGTACAGGTGTCTATTAAAATTGAAAATGAAAACCTCAAAAAGACAAATTAGATATGAAAGAAACCATCTATGACCATGCATGTCCATGAGCGAGAGTCTAAAGAACGATAAATGGCAAGACTAATAAGATGTCATGTTGAAATAAAGGATGTGTACCTATTAGGGTCTTGAGCCATGGTTATTGTGTTAGGGGCGTGTAGTATTTTCTCTCCCGTTGCAACGCACATGCTCTTTTGCTAGTATAAAACAAAGGGAAAAGAAAAAGGTAAGCAATATGCGGATCCTATATGGCGCGTAGGGCACCCGCTATCGCCGTGGCGCGCACCCCCTGCGCGCCTTCTGGCCGGCCCATGTGGGGCTAGAGGTCCCCTAGTTTTTCCCTTTTCTTTTTTCCTTTCCATTTCTTTTTTGTTTTCCTTTTTCTTTCCTCTTTGTTTTTTTCACTTTTTTATGAATTTCCTTTTTCAAATTTATGAACACTTTTTTGTTCACCGAATTCAAAAAATGTTCATCAATGTAAAAAAATCTTCAATAATTCAAAATATGTTCATTGAATTCAAGTTTTTTGTTCATTGGATTTAAAAAAATGTTCACCAATATTCAAATTTTGTTCATAGACCTAAAGAAAATTTCGTCAAATTCAAATTTTGTTCATCCAATTCAAAAAATGTTTATCAAACTCAAAATTTGTTCATCCATTTTTCAAAAAACAACTTGAATACAAATATTGTTTATCCAATTCAAAATTTGTGCATGAAATATAAAAAATGTTCATTATTATGAAGAAATGCTCATAAAAAATTGTTCACCAAAATAAAAATGTTTATTATTTTGAAGTCATGAACATTGTTTGAATTCGGTGAATATTTTTTCGAATCCGTGAGCGTTAATCATTTCCTGAACGTCTTTAAATCATGAAAAAAACTGAATTCACGAACATTTCACATTTTGTAGCTTTTTCTGAAATCCCAAATTATTTTAAAACCAAAAAAAGAAAAAAGAAAACAACAAAAAAAGGTTCTTCTGCCCCGCACATGGGCCGGCCCACGAGGGGCTCGTGCGGAGCGGGGTGTGTGTGTGATGCTTTTCCCTGGCGCGATACGCGCCATATAGGAGGTCCCTAAGGAACAAGGATCTTCTGGGTGAATGGGAATGATACATGCCACTGAGTTAAAATCAAATTCGTGGTAAATACAGAGCACAACCTACTTGAGGGTAAAAGAGTCGGTTTTTTCAATGGGGTTTTAATGTTTTTTTTATTTTTATTTTTCATTGGGTTTTCTTACTTTCCTTGTCAGTTGTCATTACCTTTCTTTTCTTTGGTTTTATTTATTTCTTTCCCCATTTCTTCTTCTTTTTGAATTTTTTTCGGTTTTGTATGTTTCTTTCATGTTTTTCATTGGTTCTTTGTTTTCTGTCAGGTTGCACTGATTTTCTATATAGCATTTAGTATACATTTTTTGAATACATGGTCAAAAAAATTACTATATACATTTAACATTTTTCCAAATGCTTGATCAACATTTTAAGATACAAGTTTTTGTTATTAAGAAAATCGTACTTTTTTGATAAAGTCAACGGTTGAACTTGTTAACTGTGATTGGTAAAATTGCACTCGATCGACCAGGAGGAACCTGTGAAGCTATCAAGCGCTCGTGTTACATGGGCCGGCCGACGAGCAGGGGCGCGAGATCGCTCGTTTCTCCAAGTGGTGCTTAAGGCGCCACTTAATAGCTCCCTAAAAAGGGTCATGAAGTCTCCGCACATGGTCCTCGCCTCGCGGTCCAGACACTGACCCAAGCATGTCGTGGGCCTGACATGACCTGTTTAGCCGTGTGTCAGACCGGGCACGTGACACACGGCTAAACAGGTGCTTATGGGATGGCCCGCAAAGCACGACCCATTTGGCCATGTCTGGCATCTCCTAGTGCTACTTCTATCTTTGCCACATAGTACCCTGACTTTGTCGCATCTTAAACTAGCTAATTAGTCGTGCGTTGTAACAGAGTCATACATATTCTAGTGATCCTCTCCTCTAACGCTCGATGGAACTTTCCATTATTTATGATACCCTTCATATGTAATGTGATCCTCCCATCCAAATAATAATATTCTTCATAGTTAACATGATCTTCTTGTCCAATGCTTGATGATACTTCCTATGATTAATATGATCCTCACGTTCAAGGAATGGAGTTAAAACGAAAAATGTATGAAACCAAATCAAACCACAACATACCACCACTTACTTTATAGTAGAGATTTGATCACATTGACAAGAATTGGCACGTTGCTAAACATTTCCAGATAAAAACACACCTCTTTTTTCATCTTAGAACACTTTGTGGCATGACCCACAGGGCAGCTCTCACATAGGCCATACAAAAAATAAAAATCCACCGCAAGTTACCCGCTAAAACAAGCCACATGAGCCAAATATTACAATTGTTTTTAGCTACAAATATTACCATTGACTCATTGTTGCATTCCATCCAAACTTCCATTCTATCTAATTGTAAGTCTTCGATTTTGTGTGACCCCAACTCCATTAATGCTTGTATCTCCTTACCACGTGGATGATAACATGTGAGCCGTGTTGATTTCATTATATTATTTGCGGATAACGCATCTTGGTGTATGTAAGAATGGAAGGTTTGCTGTGATGGAATTAGAGAGGGTTCGAAGCAAAAGCATCACATAGCCTTCGCTCATGAGCACCCACGCAATTAGGGTTTCCTCTGCTTCCCGTTGGTACTTTTGCAGGTTTGCCTCACTTCCAGTGGCCTTAGGGCCATGGAGGCGTGGTGGATCCCAATCTTTGCCAGTAGAAGGGCTTTGTTTTTAGATTTTTTAGTTTTGTTAGGCTTTGTGTCCTCCTCGGAATAGCGACACGACATCTCAGAATGGTGGTGCGTATAGGGTCGTCGAAGGGTGTGTGAAAGTTTGTCTTCGACGGATCTCGTGAGATTCAATTGGTATTTGTCTCCATCAGATCCGCTTAGATCCGGTATGTGTTCATGCGTCAATAGATTGGATCATTTTGATCTACGCCTCTTTTCATGAGTTATAGTTGTTGTTCTGATGTGCTAGTCCTGTGGGGCCTTAGCATGATGACTTCCCGACTATCTACTATAACAAGTTTGCCCAAATTCAGCAAGGAGGGGCGATGCTGGCGGCACGCCTTCGGCTCGCTCTGGTGCTTATAGTCGTCTCTACTTGGTCTACAGACCTGAATGTAATCTATGTTACCTCTGGTGTTCTCTATACCGCCTTGATAGTTGAGGAATAGATCTAAAGGTTTTCCTGCCAAAAAATGCAACTAGAGGGTTTAATTCGTGTTGGTTGTGACAGAAAAAACGCGGAACACCCAAAAGCAACGTGCGTATGACACTTGATACACACTAGTGGTTAGGGCCATCCATCACGGGCCTCTTGAGAATGTTCCCATGCGTTACCATGTTGGCTATGTACATTAGGCTGACTAGTTTTGATGCTATGTTGGCTTTGTACATTTTGTTGGCTTGCTTGTTACTTGTTTCGACTGACATATATGAACATTGGCTTGTGTTAGCAGGTGAGATCAATGTCAGCAATTAGTGGTAGGTGAGATACGAGGAATCATGAATGTCAGCAGAGCCAGGGAACATAGATCGGGTCATCTGGCTACACAGGGAGTATAATATAGAAACCCAAATGCAGTATAAGTAGTAGTACATACATTGTAGAACCTAGTTCAGTTAGTTGATCCATTAAATTGAGGGTAAGAGGTAATCCAAAAGGAAATAAACCTAACATGGGGGAAGCTCCATGTGACGCAAAAGCTAACATGGAGGCCACAATGAAGTAAGGCAACAAGCTTCCAAGCGTCGACCATATAAATGAAAGATAGTACTTATATAAGTTGCACACTTTGTAATATAGCTTGACATTGTTGTAGTAAAGGATGTAGCAAGAATCTGGATCAGATATTAATGGGTACCTGCAGAAAATAGAAAATGGGCGATACAATTATACCTTGAGAGTGGGTTGGCGTCGGATGTAATGCTCACGAGAGCCGACGACGATGAAGGGTGTGCGAGATAGATGGAACTAGCTAGGGATTGTTTTTGTGTGCGATTTGGGATCGATTGGGGAATTGGGACAAATTATCGAACCCAATGTAATATGTAAGACACATTGGACTAGAAACAATATGTGGTGATTCAGTAACAAGCTTATTGTAAACATCTCATATAATCTAGATTTTTCTATTTTCTCATATCTCATTATACAGACTTCTGTCGAGATATTGATATTTCTTATACCATACATGTTACAGATATCTACTAATATTATTAAGGATACATCACAAATGTATACACTATATTCATGCAAGTGTCACAAAATAATCAAAGAAAACATGCGATTTTGTCAGATTTTCACAATTAGAAAGATTTAGTTTAAACATGTTATTGAAGGAGTGTTTTGATTTAATTTTTATTGTAATTTTTGATGCAAACAATAGCTCAATGTTAACACATTAAATTAGGTACAATTGTGATTAAAGTCATAATTTATAAATAAATATTAAAGTTTATTATAAATAATTTGTATACATTTGACCCGCACTCACAGCTGCCCACGCTAGTTGGGCATTGAGCATTCGGTTTGAGAAAAATGTGACAGGACACAAATGACTACGATAACTACTCCTCCAGTTGTCCGATCCCGGTAGTACAATTCAGCTACTCTAGGATCAGGCAATCTTATTTCTTTACTACTTAAGGGTTAAGGAGCGATGAAGTAGTTGTTTGGCATTTCATTTCTCCCTGATGCCACCTCTGCTCTGAACCAACATTCAGACCAGAAATATGGGAGGTTTTTCAATTTATAGCCAGATTAATTTATAGAAATTTATGAGTTGGACGATCTGTCTGACCATTTTTTAGAAATATAGGAATCAAGGTGGGCCAAAGGAAAAGTAGAGGGATCAAAAATATGTCATTAACCCCTTGCTCAAACCTGAACTCTTGAGTGGAGATTAATGAACTTACCATTAATTGCCTTTTACATAGGAGTAGCTTTCTTGCTCAACTCCATTGTGGAGGACCATTCTTCTCCTACTCATCAACTCCATCCCCATTGAAGAAGCACTGGGAGTTCAGCGCTTCAACTGTCATTTGTCCTTCCAGAAATCAAGTGAGAAAAATCCTCATCTGGGTGACAACATCCTGGTCTACATCCCCCATGAGTGTATTCACCCAATCTTGCTGCGGCTGTTGTCCCCCATGAGCCGCCAACATGCGATGGAATTGGCAATTGCCATCACGACAACCGCACAATCGGAGTTGTTATCCTGTAGTGGAGTGGTTTCATGCTCGATGACTGATGCTTGGAAGGGATGCAACACACTATTGATTGAGGAGGCAAAGCGCCGCGACTGCATTGTTGATTCGACCTTCAGTGTTGTCATGCTGCACCAGTCGAGGCGCGACATTGATGTGTCTATACAAAACCACGACTGACCAGATATTTGCATAAAAAACAAAGGAGAGGAAAATACACTAAAATCATTAGTTAATTCTGCAATAGCCGTCATCACCGCTGAATGTCGCTAGATTCGATGGAGAACCATAGCCTATGAGGGTGTCGTGAGTTGATGAAGAAGCTTGCCATCGGTAAAGCCTTTGTCGTGTGGTGTGTCGACCAGGGACCATCCCCATTCTCCTCCAATTCCGAAGCCATCGTTATCCATCGACATCGTCGAGGCCAAGCACTAGATCTTTCGCCTTCATTCCCCAAGCCAATCTAGAACCATTTTCCCTCACACATCGGTGACATCGCGCATAACGACATTCATCGGCCAAACACCTAAAACCGTCAATCAGTAAGATAGGTAATACAGAAACACACAAATGCATTTTATGCAAATTCAAAGCAAAAACATCTCAACTCCCCTATAAACAATACATCCAAGCAATTAGTTCCCTTTATACTATGTATAATGGATAAATGCATAGCTCCCTTCAGACCTCCTCATTCTTCCTTCAATTTCGAGATATGATTAGAGAAGCCATCCCAAAGTTCTCCCTCCCACGGAAAGAAACATTGTCTGTCAATGGATGCAAGTATCTGTGATTTCACATCCATAAGAGATTAGAACTCATAAACAAAATTAAGGGCACATCATTTTTCCTCTGCTCAATTTGATTCACTTTGCTTCATTAAATCACTACCCTCTCTCATCCATGCCGACGAGGGGCAACAACGGCACACACATGCAGGATTCGGAGAGGAGCCCGTCAGCGGCTGCGTGGCTGACTCGACCTTGCCAGCCATGAACACTCACTCGTCCCCCTTTCGCCTTAACCGAGTGTGTCTCCTCCACCGTCTTAAGAATCTTCCTCGTATCAAACCTCGGGTCTTGCCAAAGCGGCCTTCTATCCTCTCGTTACCGGTCGCCCGATGTCCCAAGTTTTAAGTCACACATGCCCCCGCACGTGGTTTGATCACTACATGTGGTATATATAGAGATGGAGATGGTCTTGCAGTGTTGGCTTGGACGAGTTAGGAGGAAGGCATGGTCCATAGCCAGAGGGAAGGCCATGCCATGGATCAATGATGTGGTAGGTCGTGGCGCGGATCAATAAGGTGGCGCGATCGTGATGCGTCCATTTTGCATCATGTTTTCTTACTATTAATTTTAGTGTTTTCATTCATTATAACACTTTAGGGGAGTAATTCTAATGTCCAGGTTTACCCAAAGGGGGAGAATACCAGCAACTGGAATTCTAGACCTGTAAAACTATGTTAGAGATACCTATTCTGCACATCTCTAAATGGGCTAAAATTTACAAAGAATTATTTTGGAATATATAAGAAATGCAGGACAAAGGCCACCCACGTGCCCACTAGGCACCAGGGCGCGCCGGGCCACCTGGTCTACTTCTCGCGACCATCTTCTGGTATATATTCACATTTGACCTAGAAAAAAATAAGGAGAGGACTTTCGAGATGGAGCACCGTCATCTTGAGGCGGAATCTAGGCAGGAGCACTTTTGCTGTCCGACAGAGTGATTCGTCGGGGATACTTCCCTCTAGGAGGGGTAAATCAAAGTCATCGTCATCACCAACAACCCTCTCATCATGGGAGGATCAATCTCCATAAACATCTTCACCAGCACCATCTCATCTCAAATCCTAGTTCATCTCTTGTATTCAATCTTTGTATCAAAACCTCAAATTTGTACCTGTGGGTTGCTAGTAGTGTTGATTACATCTTGTAGTTGATACTAGTTGGTTTATTTGGTGGAAGATAATATGTTAAGATCCATTAATTATGCTATTTAATACCCCTCTAATCTTGAACATGCATATGCTTTGTGAGTATTTACTTTTGTTCTTGAGGACATGGGAGAAGTCTTGCCATAATAAGTAATCATGTGAATTTGATATTCGTTTGATATTTTGATGATATGTATGTTGTGATCCCCTTAGTGGTGTCGTGTGAACGTCCACTACATGACATTTCACCATCTTTGGGCCTAAGGGAATGCATTGTGGAGTAGTTATTAGATGATGGGTTTCTAGAGTGACAGAAGCTTAAAGCCTAGTTTATGCGCTATTCCGTAAGGGGCTTATTTGGATCTTAATGCTATGGTTAGATTTTATATTAATTCTTCTTTCATAGTTGAGGATGCTTGTGAAGGAGGTTAATGATAAGTGGGAGGCTTGTTAAAGTAAGAACAACACCCAAGCACCGGTCCACCCACATATCAAATTATCAAAGTAGCAAACGCGAATCAAACCAACATGATGAAAATGACTAGATGAAATTCCCGTGTGTCCTCAACAATGCTTTCCTTATTATAAGAGACCGTTCCGGCCTGTCCTTTGCCACAAAAGGATTGGGCTACCTTGTTACACCTATTCTTACTATTGCTACTTGTCACTTGTTACAAATTATCTTGCTATCAAACAACTTGTTACCACAATTTCAGTACTTGTAGTAATTACCTTGCTGAAAACCACTTGTCATTTTCTTTTGCTCCTCGTTGGGTTAGACACTCTTACTTGTTGAAAGGACTACGATTGATACCCTATACTTGTGGGTCATTAAGGCTCTTTTCTGGCGCCGTTGCCGGGGAGTGAAGCCCCTTTGGTCAGGAAAAATCTATATTTTGTGTTGAAATATATTGTCACTTGTCACTATGAAAAACAACCCTTTGAGGGGTTTGTTTGGGGTATCTTCACCTCGACCAGAAACATAAAGAGTTGCCCCTCAACCTAATGCACCTACTAAAAATATTGGTTATGAAATTCCCTCGGGTATGATAGAGAAACTGCTAGCTAATCCTTATGCAGGAGATAGAACACTACATCCTGATATGCATCTAATCTATGTGGATGAAGTTTGTGGATTCTTTAAGCTTGCAGGTTCACCCGGAGATGAAGTTAAGAAGAAGTTTTTCCCTTTATCTTTGGGGGGAATGTATTTACATGGTATAGGCTATGCGATTATATTGGATCTTGGAGCTAGAATAGATTCAAATTGGAATTTCACCAAAAGTTTAATCCTATGCATCTAGTTTATCGTGATCGGAATTATATCTATAATTTTTAGCCTCATGAAGGAGAAAGTATCGGTCAAGCTAGGGGGAGGCTTAAGTCAATGTTATATTCATTCCCCAATCATGAGCTCTCGAGACAAATTATTGTACATAATTTTTATGGTCGGCTTTCTCGTAATGATCAATTCATGCTCGATACTTATTGTACTGGATCCTTTATGAAGAAGACTATTGAATTTAGGTGGAATCTTCTTGAAAGAATTAAACGCAGCCCTAAAGATTGGGAACTTGACGAAGGTATGGAGTCAGGTATAAAACTTGAGTTTGATTGTGTTAAATCTTTCATGGATATTGATACTTTCATTGATTTTAGCACTAAATATGGACTTGACTCTGAGATAGTGGCCTCATTTTGAGAATCCTTTGTTGCTCATGTTGATATCCCTAAGGAGAAGTGGTTTAAATACCAACCACCTATTAATTAAAAGGTTGAGGAACTAGTTAGATTTAAAAAAGAAACTATCATTTACAATATTGACCTAGTTGTGCCTATTGCTTATATTGAAAAAACGCCTTTCCCTATAAGGATAAAGGAACATGCTAAAGTCTCAACTTTGGTTAAGAAAAGCAATATTAGAGCACTTAGACCCTCTGAACAAATTAAAGTAGAACCTAGTATTGCTTGGTTAAAGATCTCTTGGTCGATAATCTTGATGGGCATGTTATTTATTTCTGTGATGAAGCTACTAGAATTGCCAAATCCGATACCAAAGATAAGAATAAATCTGTTGTTGGTATGCCTGTCTTCTTAGTCAAAATGGGAGATCATTGCTATCATGGTTTATGTAATATGGGTGCTAGCGTGAGTTATATTCCTTTTACCTTACATCAAGAAATTATGCATGAGATTGCACTAGCTGAAATAGAAGATATTGATGTTACTATTAAACTTGCAAACAGAGACACCATCACACCAATAGGGATTGTTAGAGATGTAGAAGTCTTGTGTGGGAAGAAAAAATACCCTACTAACTTCCTAGTTCTTGTTCTCCACAAGATGACTTTGTCCCATAATATTTGGTAGACCTTTCTTGAACAATGTGAATGCTAAAATAGATTGCGAGAAAGAATGTGTTAGTGTTAGTTTTGGTGATGTGTCTCATGAGTTTAATTTCTCTATGTTTCGTAGGAAACCTCATAATAAAGAATTTCCTAGTAAAGATGAAATAATTGGTCTTGCTTCTATTGCCGTTCCACCTACTGATCCATTAGAACAATACTTGCTAGACCATGAAAATGATATGCATATGCATGAAAGAAATGAGATAGATAAGGTGTTCTTTGAACAACAACCTATTCTCAAGCACAACTTGCCCGTTGAAACCATAGGAGGTACTCCTCCACCTAAGGGTGACCCTGTGTTTGAATTAAAACAATTACCTGACACTTTGAAATATGCTTATCTTGATGGAAAGAAGATATACCCTTTTAGTACCAGTGCTAACTTTACAGAGCATGAACAAAAGAGATTGTTAAAAACTCCGAGGAAGCACCGTGCTGCTATTGGAGATACTCTTGATGACCTTAAGGGCATTAGTCCCACTCTCTGTCAGCACAAGATTAATATGGAACCAGATGCTAAACCTGTTGTTGATCATCAATGACGATTAAATCCAAAATGAAATAAGTGGTAAGAAATGAAATATTAAAGCTTCTGGGAGCAGGTATAATTTATCCTATAGAAGATAGTAGATGCGCAACTCCCATTCATTGTGTTCCTAAGAAAGGAGGTATTACTGTTGTTCATAATGATAAAAATGAACTTATCCCACAAAGAATTGTGACTGTCCATAGGATGGTAATTGATTTTAGAAAATTAAATAAAGCAACTAGGAAAGATCATTATCCTTTTCCTTACATTGACCAAATGCTAGAAAGATTGTCAAAGCACACACACCTTTGCTTTCAAGATGGATATTCGGATTTCTCTCAAATACCTGTTTCACAACTTATCAAGAGAGAACCACCTTTACTTGCCCTTTTGGAACCTATGCTTACAGACATATGTCTTTTTGGGTTTATGTAATGCACCTGCTACCTTTCAAAGACGTTTGACTGCTATTCTCTGACTTCTGTGAAAAGATTGTTGAGGTTTTCATGGATGATTTTTTCGTTTACGGAACTTCTTTTGATGATTGCTTAAGCAACCTTGATTGAGTTTTGTAGAGATGTGAGCAAACTAATATTGTCTTGAATTAGGAGAAGTGCCACTTTATGGTGAAAGAAGGTATTATCTTGGGGCATAAAATTTTTGAACAAGGTATTAAGCTGGATAAAGCTAAAGTTGATGCAATTGAGAAAATGCCACGTCCTAAAGATATATTCTTAGTTTCCTTGGTCATGCTGGTTTCTGTAGGAGGTTTATTGAAGACTTCTCTAAAAAATTCTAGGCCTCTTAGCATTTTATTACAGAAGGATGTTCCCTTTGTTTTTGATGATGATTGTGTAGAAGCCTTAGAAACACTTAAGAAAGCCTTAATCGCCGCATCTATTGTTCAACCACATGATTGGAACTTGCCTTTTGAAATTATGTGTGATGCTAGTGACTATGTTGTTAGGGTTGTTCTAGGACAAAGAGTTGATAAGAAATTAAATGTGATCCATTATGCTAGTAAAACTCGGGACAGTGCCCAAAGAAATTATGCTACTACTAAGAAAGAATTTTTAGCAGTTGTGTTTGCTTGTGATAAATTCAGATCTTACATTGTTGATTCCAAAGTAATTGTTCACATTGATCATGCTGTTATGAAATACCTTATGGAGAAGAAGATGCTAAACATAGACTTATTAGGTGGGTTCTTTTGTTGCAAGAATTTGACTTGCACATCACTAATAGAAAAGGAGCTGAGAACCCCGTAGCTGATAATTTGTCTAGGCTAGAAAATATTCTTGATGACCCACTACCTATTGATGATAGCTTCCCTGATGAACAACTAATTGTCATTAATGTTTCCCATAATACTCCTTGTATGCTGACTATGCTAATTACATTGTTGCTAAATTTATACCACCTAGTTTCACCTACTAACCAAAGAAAAAAAATCTTCTTTGATTTAATACATTACTTTTGGGATGACCCACATCTTTATAAAGAAGGAGTAGATGATATTATTAGACGTTGTATACCTGAGCATGAACATGAACAAATTTTACGGAAGTGACACTCCGAGACTTATGGAGGACACCATGCGGGAGATAGAACTGCACACAAAGTACTACAGTCTTGATTTTATTGGCCTACTCTTTTCAAAGATGCTCGTAAGTTTGTCCTTTTCTGTGATGAATGTCAAAGAATTGGTAATATTGGTAGACGTCAAAAAATGTCTATGAGTTATTCACTTGTTATTGAACCATTTGATGTTTGGGGCTTTGATTATATGGGAACTTTTCCTTCCTATAATGGGTATACACATATCTTCGTAGCTGTTGATTATGTCACTAAGTGGGTAGAAGTTATTTCAACCAGCAGTACTGATCATAACACTTCCATTAAAATGCTCAAGGAAATTATCTTTTCGAGGTTTGGAGTCCCTAGATATTTAATGAGTGATGGTGGTTCACACTTTATTCATGGTGCTTTCAAAAAATTGCTTGGTAAATATGATATTAACCATAGATTTGCATCTCCTTATCACCCCCACTCTAGTGGTCAAGTTGAATTAAGCAATAGGGAAATAAAATTAATTTTGCAAAAGACTGTCAATCGGTCTCGGAAGAATTGGTCTAAGAAATTAGATGATTCACCTTGGGCCGAACAACTTGTAAAAATCCTATGGGTATGTCTCCATATAAAATGGTTTATGAAAAAAGCATGTCATTTACCTCTTGAGTTAGAACATAAAGAATATTGGGCAATTAAGGACCGAGAGTATATCGACCAGAGGGGGGTGAATGGGAGATTGAAAAATTCTTTAGAATGTTTTGATCTAATCCTAATTACAGCAACAGAAATATAGTTCGGTGGAAAGTAACTCAATCAAGCACTTTAAGAAGGCACATCAGTATCAATGTAAGATGCAATGATGGCATGAGTATAATATATCACAGGCTTCACAATGACGCAAGTTAACAGGAATAGAAACATTGAGGGAATACAAGTGATGAGTTACAAAGGATAAGCACAAGGAAAAACTATTGACTAAGTAATGAAAATCAACATAGCGACATGTATGACAGTCTAAATAACATCAGAGCAAAGAATAATATGAAAGACTAGTATCATCAAGATGTGTGAAATGGCTGATTAAGAGTGAGTAACGAAAAACAACAGTTGGGACGACAGACAAGAAGTGGCTGAATGATTTTCAACAAGCAATGAATGATCAGGTAAACTATCAACACGGAGCACGAAAGTAAACTACAGAAAGTAATGCAGTAACACTACTAGGGAAAACCCTAGCAGTAGCGAGGGTATTTTGCCTATCAGTAGCACGGGATGCCATGCTACTGATAAGGCGCTACAGCTAACATATAGCAGTAGCACGTGTCATCCCACGCTACTGCTATACTTGGCTAGCAATAGCGAGCTTTAGTGCAGAGCGCTGCTGCTAATATCTGTAGCGCTTTTTAGTAGGAAGTGCTACTGGTAAGGGGGTGCTACTACTAACTTTATTCCCCTCGCTACTGCTAGTTTTATTAGTTTATGTTTTATTGCATATTTGTTTTGGATTTGAATAGGCTTTATACAATAATCTTTAGCATATCATACACATACAACTGTAGTGATAGCATATACATACAAATAGTCTCATCAAATCATAATCATCATCCAACACAAAGTGGTCTCTCATCATCATCTCGAAAATAGTGATAGAAGTCTCGATTACTTGCGACTACATCGTCATCCATCTAAACAATGATATACGCGAGAAGAGCTATCACTATGGGTGAGAGAGGAACTATGCAGTACATGAGTTCGTATCCCTCTCTCGCATTAGCGTAAACCTAAACTAACTACTGGTTGTCGCTCAGAAACCGGAAACCGGTACACCTGGGCCTGACACTCCAGCCACTCGTCGTATACTCCTGGCGTAGCACTTCTTCACCATCGATGATCTATGCACCTGCATCGTCACATGAGTCGATGATATGCAACATATATAGTTGAGCAACAGAAAGAGATAGACTTGGCAAAAATAGAAGGAACATATCATAAGCATAAATAACAAAGTTCATCATACCCAAAATGCCCTAACTAGAGTGATCTTCGCTAGTCGAGGAGGACGATTTAATTACATCGCAAATAAAGTTTCATCGTGCATACCTCAAAGTTTTGCCATACAGAAAGTATGGACTAAACAGACACATTGTCATATATCAACAATCACTCCAACATGCCATGCCATCCATCCAAGTCAGGGAGATAGTCCCCGAGCTTAGTGAAAGGCTTCAGGTCGAGATGCTGAGCAGCTACGCGTGTTCGGACGTCTTCCCGCGACATTTGTACTTCTTCGTAGAACATCCCTGTTTTTTCGACGACCTCCTTCATGATGATTTGGGAAATTTTGCGCTGGATGTGATAGAACTCAGCTCGAAGTCGATGATCCTCGATATCTCCTAAGTTCTTTGCCCATTGCAGAATATGGGCATCACCAGATCTAGGTGACATGCGAAGGTTCTGGTGATCCCGTCTGTACTCCAGCATGTGGTCACTACAAAAAAAATACACTTCCGTATGATACGTGTTTGACAGTAGGTCGCGTTTTTTTTCATGCATGTACATCCATGACAAATTTATGACAGAATCAAGATAGTCATACCTGTGTTGTCGTAGAAGTGTTCCATGACATTACCAAAATTATCATCATGGAAGTGTCCACTTCCATGATGATAAATCGCGCGTCACAGAAGTGCTTTTGTCAAGGGTGACCGACACGTGGCATCCACCGTAACGGAACGTCGTTAAGCTATCGGGTCGGGTTTTGGATCCGATAACCCATTAACAGCCCCGACCAATGGGGATTTTCCACGTGTAAAATCATCATTGGCTGGAGGAGACACGTGTCAGGTCCCCATTGGCCCAGGTGTCACTCATCCAATGGGCGAGATGCGCCTATGATATGTTGACACGTGGACCGGCCCATCAACTTTAAATGGGCCAGCCCAACTAAAGGCCCACAAGATTTTGCGGACCATAATGGGCCGGCCCAGCTAAAGGCCCACGAGATTTTGCGGACCATAATGGGCTGGCCCAGCTAAAGGCCCACAAGATTTTGTGGGCCATAATGGGCCAGCCCAGGTAAAGGCCCACAAGATTTTTGTGTGCCATAATGGGCCGGCCCAGGTAAAGGCCCACAAGATTCTTGTGGATCATAATGGGCCGGCCCAGCTAAAGGCCCACGAGATTTCACCGACATTAATTGGCCGGCCCAGTTGTAGGCCCACAAGATTTTGAGGACCCTAGTAGGCCGGCCCATTAACTGACTGCCATGTTTTGGGCCAAATGTCGGCCCATATTTGATCCGGTCGATTAATCGCTTGCCTTGTTCCGGGCCTAATAATGGCCCATATGAGATCCGGCCCGTTAAAAGCCTACCACGTTCCGGGCCAAATTACGGCCCAGATCAGGTTCGGCCCTTTAAGAGGCTTTGGGCTCAATTATGGCCCATATCAGATTCGGCCCGTCAACTGGACACTATGCTTTTGGGCCCACTTGCTAAAGGCCCACTTAATAATTCGGCCTGATATTAGTTTTGGCCTGTTAAGGGCCCGTTTAACATTTCGGTCCTATATTAATTTCGGCCTGTTAAAAGCCCGTCATATAGTTGGGCCTAACTACGGCCTGGTTTGCATCCGGCCTGCTCGCAGCCGATATCTGATTGGGCCAAACAAGGACCGAGACAATTTTGGCCTATTAAAAGCCCGTGATTTCATTTGCACAATCATGGGTCAGCGTCCATCTCGGGCTGCTGCTAGCCCGTGAGCTGTTCGGCACGTTTCAGGCCCAACCTACATCGTGATTACATAACGGCCCGATTATGTACCGTAATTTTATGGTTTGGCCGGTTTACTGCGAAGACAGGATATATATACAATAAAATAACTGCAGCATCGTGAATAAGAAAAACCTAGACTATACAATAAAGAAATTACGACATATTACATCCACTGGGCATCAAAGTTCGCCACTATGATAATAAAGCACAAGTAGACAGCAGATTACATACACTGGGCATCAAAGATCGCCACTAGTGCAAATAAACACGCCGACAAAATAATATACAAAACCGACAGCACTTAATAGAGTTCAAGAAAGGTTAGCCCTGCTCGGGAGCTGCAGCGCAAGCAGCTGAGCAAGATGATGAGACTGCGCTTGTTCAACACTTATATCTTCCTCACTCTAAAAGATAAACAAGCAGACACATGACAGGTTTTTCACATAAAAGTATCAGTGCTGACAATTCATCACATTTCTTACTAACAAATAAAGTTACACAGTTTAAAATTGCATTAACACAGTATGGTATTGTTCAGGTCAAGACATGGCAGGAAATGACATTGTGAAGGAGTTGGCAGCTTCACGACACCACTGGATTACAGATCAAGAACTCATAAGTATCAATGGTTAGTGTGCTGTCAATTTATCCCATTTCAGATTGGCAAATAAAGAGACGGTTTAAATAATAGTAGAATGATATGACATTGTTCATCGTTAAGACACTGCAGAATATGAAATTGTGTTGTAGTGGGTAGGTTCACCACACCACTGGATTACGGATGAAGAACAGAAGCATACATGCAGTGCAAAAGAAGATCACTTGCTCTGTATAGTTTAATTTACATGGTATGAAGAAGGAACTTGGTTGTACAACTTAAAACTTAAATTGAGAAGGACAAACTTTTGTTTATGAACTACATAATAAACTTTAAACATGCAATTTGATGCAAACAACAAAAATAAACAGTTGTTGTAGTCATGCCTAACCAAATATATACAACAAAGTTTGAAGGCTTGAGATGGACAAACTTACATTATTGGTGAAGACAGGCTCTATAAAGGCATTGTCCATGCTGATGGGTGGGGCAATTCAAGAAGTTTACCACATAATCTTCTTCATAAGCATTGCCTTTATTCTACATTTTGTTAAGAGTAAATATAGATGTGATAATATACGAAAAAATGGAGAATATTTAAGATAAGATGAAGAGTGATGCTACATAACCAAGTAGCTATAAATGTAAGTGCAGCGATACAGGCAAAAGGTATAGCCAAGAGCAATGCACAGCTAAACTTCTTCAGTACCAACCTTATGGTAAGAGTAAATATAGATCTGATGTGTAGAAAATGGAGGGCAAAGGAAAATAAGCTGCAGAGTGATGGTACATGAACAACTACCTGTCATTATAAGTACACTGATAAAGGACAACATGTACTTACAAGAACAATGCGGAGCTAAAAAAACATTGGCATTGGATATATTCTACACTAATGTAACCATTCATACAGATCAGATAATTTGGAGCAAAAAATTGATAAGCAAGCTATCAGGCATATTGCTGTCACATAATGAACCAGGTATGTATGCAAGTAAAGTGATGCAGGACAACAGGTACTAACAAGAGCAAAGCAGCGGGCGGCAAATTTGCGATATCCTGTTGTTCTTGTCAAATCGGGATTCTTCTTCAAGAATATTTCCTGCAAAAAAGATCCGTAAGGCACATGCGGAAAAGTAGAAGTTCAAATTGTCATGTGATTTCATAGACAGTACCTCATCCTGGGAACGAGACTAGTGCATAACAAGGTTTTTCCATTCAATGTCTTCTAAATTTAGCACAGGAGACTTCACCAGAAATTCGTTTATAGACTTGTCATCAAAGTGTGATTTCCTCAGGTAACACCGATACTGCTGCAATGCTTCCTTCAAAAGCACAAGCAAGCTTTGCTCGTCATGACCATCCAGATTGACCCTCGCCTAGTTACAACAATGTAATGTAAATCATTGATGTGTTCAATCAGTAGAAAACAGGAAAATAATAACCATGAATAATAGCACTTACATGTAAGTTGGACAGGAAGATGTGAAAATGGTGTTTGTCTTCACAATAATCTTCCCATGATGGGAATATATGCACGTAGTCCCAAACAACATTGAAAGCATTGTCTTTTAAACTGGGAATAAATGAAATGGGGTTCCAATCTGTAGGAATTGGCCGTCTCTACAGTTGGGATAGGTCTTCAGCCGGTGGACTTGCTGTACTTTTTGCTAGAGTGGGATTTTTCTGTGGTACAGCTAGTGCTATGGCAAATGAAATTGGTATACCTTTTGCAGGAGTGCAGGTCCTGTGTGGTGGGGCTAGTGGTGTGGCCAGTGAAGTATGGGTACAGTCTGCTAGAGTCGGCCCTACATTTTGTGTCACTGGTTGTACATCCAATATAAGTGGGGTGCTGTCTGATTTCTCCGGCACCACCATATTTTTCAAGGACTTTGCTGGTGCTCCTTCAGGTTCGGCAATCACCCTCTTCCTTTTTGATGTCTGATGCACAAGAACAACATTTGAGTGGAAAAACATGGTATGATGACAGATGGAATATGTATTGATAATGGATGGGCATGGCATCTCGACATATATGATGAGTAAACTAAGCAGATGGAGGTGCAACAAAGTAGAAGAAATGCAAGACAACATATGCAAGATACCCGCAATCAATAAAAACTTGCCAAATTAGAACAGGCACCTTGATGGGTGAACAGGACAGGCCATTTACCTTTGACTCCTCGAGGTTAGAATAGTCATTAGGATCATATTCTGAACAAGAATCAACAGGTGGGGAGCGTATGAGTTTCGTTGCATCCAGAATGGCACTCAATGCCTTGGTGCCAATTTTGTAAGGCATTGCGGTGTTTAACTTCAAGAGTGCACTGCTGCTAGTGCGACACAAAAGCAGCTAACAGATCATATTGTAGATATAACGGGGAAAACCGTAAGCATCAGAGTAAAATCAGCAAAGTGGAACTTGCTGGAATATATGTGCTAGTATTGCCGGTACGGCTAGAAAGGCTTTGGATACCAGCTCCCTAAAAGTGAAGGTGCGGTACTGTTAATATCAGTGTTACTCTCAAAGGCGACACAGCTCCCCGCATTTCCTTGCTATTCTTATAGGATTCAAGTGGGCAGGTGACTACAAATCCTATTCCTATGTTTACAAGATCCTACGAATCAAAGAGGGTCAAAGTGTCCATCACAACCGATCGTATAGACCTCTACACTGCAAATGTCCCTGCTCATCTTCAGTACAAGGAACATACTGTACTACTATCATACTCCCTCCGTTCCAAAATATAAGTCTTGGTAGAGATTTCCACTATGGATCACATACAGATGTATCTAGATACATTTTAGTGTAGATTCACTCATTTTGCTCCATATGTAGTCCATGGTGGAATCTATACAAAGACTTGTATTTAGGAACGGAGGGAGTATATATTAAAGAAGAACGGAAGAGGAACATGGTAAAGAAGAGCAAGCAGATTTTGGATAATAAAATGTTGGTTGCGCAGTGCCCACACATGATGAACCAGAACGCATTAAGAATGCAACTCCCAGCTGTCTCTCGACCATTTCAAGTGGTTGGATGAAGATCCTACATCTCCTCACCCATCTTCTTCCTCGTCTCTGATTCTTCCCATACAGAACACCGCACGGGTTGCCGGCCGGACCGCCGGCCCCTGCCGTCTATGTTCCTCCGCCACCCCCACCCCCACCCCCGCCCCAACCCCCACCCGCGTCGAGTTTTCTTCGATCGTCGAGGCCCCACAACCACCCAAGCCCCTTCGATCGCACCGGCGAACTCCGACGAGCTCTGAAAAATCGACTGACCCAATTTTGAAATTTAGTCTACTGTGATTTAACTAGTGTAGAATATAAAAGGGGAAAACCATAAGCATTCGGAGTATAGTGTTGAGCGTGCCATGGCGGATCTGAAGGTGCAAACCGGACAAAGGCAACTTTGCAACCAAGACAAGAAATCAGAGTAAAGAAGTGGCAATCTATTTTCTTGCTGCGATAAATAAGTTGAGCAAATACGAAAGAGTACCGCCTCTAGTGCGGCGCCGTGTACACATCTGCTGAGAATTTGACGGTGATGTGGTAGCGATGGCTGTCGGCAGCGTGGAAGCAGATCTAGGAGGGTAGATGGTGGAGGCGGGGCGCGGTGGACGAGACGGTCGTAGGAGTGGCGCCGGTAAGGTGGACGATGACGGGGATGAAGCGAGAGGACGGGATGCAAGGATCCCGGTCCGAAGCCGTGATGAGAGAGGTCGATCTCTTGTAATGGACGGCGGCGTCGAGGTATCAACTCCAGCATGGTGGAGGAGGACGGAGGTGGATGGGTGGCGGATGGTGGTGGACGGAGGAGGGTGAGGTGGAGAGGGTGTTTTGGCGCCCACGAAATACGAATGGGGAAAAGGGAGGTATAGAGGAAGGGGGAACCATGCATTCAGGGCACGCTTGTCTCAAATGCGAGGAAATTTATAAACTTAGCCCCCGTTTCAAATTTCTACTACATCACATCAACATTAGTCGGTTGGGGATAGGACGGTAATCTCGCATACACCGAATATTTGCCGACGAGATTTTGTTTTTGGCGCCCACTGTGTATGAATATGAATCGGGGAGGGAGTCTATTTCGGCCGAGGACACACTGTGTTTTGGCGCCCACCGTGTATGAATTCGGGTGAGAGGCGGTTACGTCACGTTTGGGTGAAATTACAAACCTACCCCTATCAAAACCTATAGAAATCCAGCAGATAGGCTTTGCGTGGCAGGGATAGGCAGTAGTAATTTCCATCTCGCAGATTTTGGTTTTGGGCGGTTACTGCGACTTTCCCTGCTTCGTTCAAATTTTGCAGAGTGCACGTTTACCGTGCCAACTCAATTCGAATCCCGTTTGTATTCTATTTATTTATTTTGGGCAGGGATCCATTTTCAGTTGGAATTACATTCTATATACATCATCTTTTATATATACTTTCAAAAGCACAACAACGAATTCTGCTCCTTTATATGTATAATATGATTTACAAATACAACGATCTCAAAATCTTAAGGTTGAATTCGAAAAAAATTAACCAAATTATGTTCTACTAAAATGTATGGATCAGTAATATCTACATATTAAATAACATAGATGTGCGTGAATTCATATGAGTATGCATGTTTGATAGATCAATTTTGGTTCGAGTATGGATTACATGTATCATCATCTCGAATTCAAATATTTGAATCCCTTTTTGTTCACTCCTTTCACGCCCATCTCTCTCGCATGCATGCTCCTTCAGGTAGCTATCACTCTCTTTTCTCCAGCTCACCCGCACGCTCACTTCATGTTTCTCCTATCCTCGCAAACATGGTCTCTCGACGTCTCCCTTGAGAAGTGTCACACTCTCCCTATCATTATACATTACACGGTTTTCATTATCTCTCACGTCTCTACTGTTCTCTGGTACCACTCGGTACCTAAGCTTTCTTTTTCACCACTACACACACGTCTCCACTCGTCTTTCACTTTGTCTTTCTCTCTATGGGATTCTCTCACACACCTTATATGTCTCTACATATGACTCATACCACTAAAATTACTCTCTCTCTCCTGTAGACACAACATTTGTTGCGGTCTCCCTTTCGTCTCCATCCTAGACTGACATTATTCATTTGTTTACCGATCAGACAACCCCGACTACCGTCTCCTCTCTCTCTCGCAGACACACACACAACTCCTGCTTCCCGACTACCGTCTCTCTCTCACACACACAAAACTCTCGCTTTCGCACCCCGACTCGTATTTCTCTCACAAACATTTATCGACTAGCTAGCCTCTAGATAGGTTTATACACCCGCACACTCGTGCTTCCACTATCGCATACATGTCTCTCTCCCACTCTTAGTATCTATGTAGATTTTTCTTCCCTTCTTGAGACACGCCCTCTCGATCGTGCACACACACTATCGCCTCGTTTTAAGCTGATACCTATCGCACACACACTCCTTGTGTCTTTGTCACACATGCATTCCGTCCTCCTCCACTCTCCCTCTCTCTCACACACACATGGGATTTTTGCAACAACTAGCAAGATGCCCATGCGTTGCACGGAACATCAAGATGCATTTGTATGAGTAGTTTATCTTATGGGGGAAATGATGAATGAGGGAAGGCCTTATTTGCAAATGTGGAGAGGGGTGTGGGTATCTTTTTGCAAAATTGCCATAGTTTCCTTCCTATCCGTCAGATATAGATCGGACGGCCTATATTGCAGGATGGCAGGCACACGATCATCACCAACAATGCTTTTTATAAGAGTAGGGATAAAAAATAGAGTTGTTGATGATGGTGGGCCTGCCATCCTGCAATGTAGGTCGTCCGATTTATATCTGACGGATAGGAAGGAAACTATGGCAATTTACCCGCACTCTTCACCACATTTGCAGATAAGGCCTTCCCTCGTTCATCCTTTTCTCCCACAAGATCTTGATGTTCCATGCAACGAACGGGCATCTTGCGAGTAAGAGTAGATATTAGACATATACCACTTCTCGAATCTTGAAACCAACAACATTCCTCCCTTATCTCATCAAAACCGCCAAAGGAATATATTTTGAGTGAAACATAACATATTTTTAGTGATATACGTATTTCAAAACTAGACTTTTTTCTATCAAATCAGTGAATATGTATTAATCTACTTTCATACGCATTGGCACATTGCTAGTAGTTATTATAATCTTTTGGACACTAGACAAACGGTGGAGTACATATACAAAGAGAAGAGGCGCACGCACGCAGTCGGCCTCTCGCTGTCTCGCACACAGGAGTGTTATGTAAAGGCGACGTTAACAAATAAACCCTAAAACCCTAGGTGCATGATTGCTGCATTCGCAGGTACCGGGTACGTGGTGGGGCACCTTTGTAGGAATAGTCATCTCGCGTGATAATTTGATCCGTAGGAGTTGATGGTCGGGACCACAGGTGAACGACTTGGAGCGCGGTGGCTCGCCAGTTGCCACAGATCGAGTAGCCACATTTAAAATATTGTTTTTTAGTGGGGTTAAGAGTTCTGATTTTCAATGGCGCGTTATAAGTAGTAACTAGTTTTTAGAACGATTGGTATGGAGCGAAAATGGAATTCGTAGTACTACGTACCTCCTTGGCATATGGTTGTATGGGTTTATGTTACGAGATGTTGAACCTGGTAGTTCAAGGGCAAATACTATGGTTTAGATTTAGATGCTGGTTTTCATTAATGAAAATCGGAAGGGGAAACCCTTCTTTGATTAAAAAAACTACTACCTCCATTCTGGTTTACTAGTCCCCATCGTACTTTGGGTCAAAGTTTGTCCACGAATTTTACTTGTAAAATGTGAATGGAAAACGAGATTTTGTTATACCCAAACAAAAAAGGACTGGAGGGAGTGATTGCTCTGACATGGCGCGACCTCTCATAGCGCAGGCATTGAACCGGCGTGCCGGCCAAGAGGGCCGCACTCGCTGCAGGCCCGGCTAAGCACGCCTCCTAGCCGCATGCAACCAGCTTAAGACTGCCCCACCTGCCTTCATTGAATCCGCGCGTGTGCCGGCAACACGTCCTTCCGCGAGTCGGGAGGCATTTTAGAACACAAAAATGACTAAACTATAATTAATTTACGCATGGTCTTGACTTGTTATGCTCGCACTGGTAGCAGGAACTAGTAGAGCTTTTTCTTTATTTATAACTCTCCTCACATGTTTTTTGGCTTTGAAGTGAATCATGGTTGTGGACATTATGTATGAATGTGCAGATATCTGTCAACATGAGTTTCATGTGGAAGTTGAACTTGGAATGTCGGGCTTGCGCGTGAACTATACCATGTCCAATGCTTCGTCTGTTATTGTTTGGAAAGTAATTGTTGTTATTACATGACCCAAAAAAAAACATTTTGTGCCACATCAGTAGATGCACGGACATCACAACAGGCATGCTGACTGGATAAACATTTGAACCTAGCTATTATGAAGGAAATTTTGTATTGACAACAGTTTTAGATAGCAGGATACGCCTAGCCTACTCTGCCTCTGCTAGCTTATTTCTGGCTTCTTCCATCTCTTATTTGGCTTGGGTGAAGAGAGCATCTCATTGCTCTTTTCGCTTCTTCAGGAACTCAGCTACATTCTCAAGGGCTGTTGCACGCTTTCTTCCAGCCTTTACTAATGCCACGAGGACACGAACAGCTGACGACTCCACCTGGCTTGTGTGTATTCCAGCATCATCTGGGAATTTGCACCTTGTGTCTAATCCATCATCATTAGGGAACTAGCACCTCGAGTGTAATCCAGCCTCATTTTGGAAACATGATCTCGAGGTTGACCATACTTCCCTCCTCGCAGGAACTGCATCCTGACATGAAGTTACTTCTTTTTTAGATCAATACTCAGAGCAACCTAGATCCATTTAGTAGAAGCCAGATAAACAGAACTCGGAGAAGTGAATTCAAAAGGAAAAACAATATAAAAATAGACTACAAGGTGAGAACACCCACTTCCTACATCAAGCTAAAAAAGAAAGCATTAGGACGATTAAGACTCTTCTTATTACACATCGAAGAACACCATGCTTGAGAAGCATAAACTACAACATATACACATCGAAAAACACGAGGCTAAACGAAAGTAATTGAAAGGGTGTTACTTACCAAAGCTCGTTTTACAGGTTCGGTGCAGCTCCTCTTTAACTTGCCACACTCCTTGAAGATGTCCCGAATATCCCGTGTTTGGTCTTCATTGCTCCTCTGCATGTTCGCACTCGTGGTTTTAAAATCTCAACATGGCAAGAAAAATATACTACTAGTGATACTCGCGCATCTTGTGGGCAACATTAAAGCACTCGTCTGCCATGTTAGAGCATCTCCAACAGAATCTCAATGCGCGGCGCTTTAAAAAGCGTTTACAGTGCTGAGATCGAGAAGTAGATACTAGAGAGTAGAGGATAGTTCTTAGCATAGATAGATAAAAAAATTCAACTACTCCTCGTCGTCCGACTCCTCCTCGATGATGTCCTCCTCCGACGTCTCACTGTAGGCGTGAAGATACCGATCGTCGTCGGATTCCTAGGGTGATGCTGCTCCTAGCCTCATGTTGAATTGAGCGTCCGCTTTTCGCCTACGCTTGTCCTCGCGATAGGCGGCTCGCTCCGCCCTCCTCTTATCCCTCTCCGCCCTCCTTTGCGCAAAGAACTCATGCTCGTTGATAATGTCCTATGGGAAGTGTTGGCGCCACAGCGCCATGGCTTCCTCGTCCATCTCGGCGATGCCGAGACGGTGCTCCCGCCTCCGGTTGTCGCGACGATCCTCGTTGGTGCTAAGCCGCGGCAGAGGCGCGAGCTCCTGCGCCCGCTCCTGCGTCGGCATGTTGGGGAAGTTCAATGTTCTATGAGGCCACCAGAGTTGCCACGCTGCTGCGTCGTACGCGCGGGCGGCCTCGTTGGCGGTGTCGAAATTGCCGAGGCCGAGGCGCATCCCGCGGAACCGGATCTCGGTGGAGAAGCCGCTGGGGGAGCGCGCGCGGATGCCGCGGTATCCCCAAGTTTCTCGGCGACGCCGCAGCATGGTGGCGCGGCGGCGGCGAGGCAAAAAAGAGCGGAGAGAGAGCGGTGGAAAGGCACAGAGCGGTGGGAGAGCGTTGGATTTTATAAAGCGCACCGGATGCCGCGCGCCAAAACTAGAGCATGCCCGGCCGCTTTTTCCCGCGCGCGCGCGATCCTTTCCCGACGTCTCTGCTATCTCTACTCTCTTCTCTATTGTTATATTTATTTTATATTTAATATTTAATATTTATCTCTACTTCCTTTACTGTCTACTTTTTTCTCTATACTTTTTTTTCTTGCAATATAGGCCGTCCGATTTATATCTGACAGATAGGAAGGAAACAAATGGGAATTTTGCAAAAATATACCCATACCCCTCTCCAGATTTGCAAATAAGGCCTTCCCTCATTCATCCTTTTCTCCCACACGATAAACTACTCATACAAATGCATCTTGATGCATGCAACGCATGGGCATCTTGCTAGTTTTAAAAACCTTTCCATCATTTGCCACACTACTAGTTGCAGATGAAAAACCTACCCAAGCACAGCGCGATACAGGAGCGACGCACAATTACAAGCTGATATTCTGTTGGACAATGGCGGCTATAACCAATTACTTTTACAGGAACAATAGCACCCAGGAAATTTGAAGGGTAGGTATGAACAAAATTGGAATTGCACATGTACTGCTAAGTGATTCAATACACACATTACCAATCGAGGAGGAGAACGATGGTCACGGCGGCCTCTATGAGTCATGGTCGGCAACGGGAGTCAGTTCATTGTCCACGACGGTGGTACTTCTGTTCTTGGCGTCGGCTTCCAGGAAGTAGATCCGAGACCGTGGAAGACCATGCCGGGGAAGAGGCTCCGTGTACGACGACGACGATGGACCGGCTCCAGTGCGGCGTACGAGGTCATCGATGAGGCAGATGTGTTGTGGTGGACGAGTGCGCCGATGTAAAGGGGAGGAGCACGAAGGTTGTGGTGTCGTGGAGAAGTCTATTTTGCTGTGGGGATAGAAAATGGGGAGTATTCAGGTGTACTACTCTGGGTGCCGGGGTGGGGTTGGCTGGGTAGGGTGAACCTGAAGTTATGAAAACAGCCCCCTACCAAGCATCATCCGTAGGCCTATTCCGAAGGCTATGATGGTAACTTCCCACTGCTCGAATCAGGGTCACGGGAGATTTTCCCGCTGAGCTCAAAATTTTATGACACTAGACTCCCCGTGTGGCGTGTTGAGTGATTCGGCTAAGCAACTAGCGAGTAGTAGTAGTAAACTCTGCATATTAGGTTTGACCGAAGTCAATATTCCTAAAGTTTGACCAAGTTTACAGAAAAATATAAACATTTACCATAACAAATATGTATGATGTGAAAGTACATTCAATAATGAATCTAATGGTATTTATTTGTTATTATATATGTTAATGTTTTTTGTTATAAACTTTCTGAGAGTTTACCGAACTTGACTTTGACCAATGCTAATACGCAGACTTAAATAAAAATGGAGGGAGTACACATCTGTTTTCTTAGTTTTTAGTGAACTAATCATTTGTTGAAATTGTGAAATAAATATATTAGGCTATTGACTTCGAATGTAATGGTCTATACAATTCAATAGTTACAATCATTGTCGAATCCCAAGATGTATACAAGGTCTATAGTACTTCACAATATGCTCAAACTCACATAATCCCAGTCAAATGAGAATCTAAATGCATTTCATAGTTATTACTTTGTAGGATGCAAGAAAAACAACCATAACTCTACATCCACCATTATAGAAGCAACATTTTGACATATCCCAATGTGTGAATGAAACATGCAGAGAGAGCTTTTGAAGATGGAGCAGATAGGGCGGGAAAGATTGTATGTATGTGGACGAGAGAGTAGGAGACAAACCTACCGAGACAGAGAGAGAGAGAGAGAGAGAGAGAGAGAGAGAGATAAAGAGAAAGGAAGAAGTTAGGTCTGTGATAAAGATGGAGACACGTAATATACGTGAGATGCGTGTGCATCCGGATTCTGTATACGTGGAAGGAGAAGAGACAACATGTTTGATGAGAGAGCTGGAAAAACATGGACGAGAGGGGAAGGATCTCGTGGGTTGAGGGATTGACAATTTTGTGCGGGGGAGAGAGGGATTGGTAATTTTGTGCAAGAGAGAGAGAGAGGGTGGGGGGAGGAGTCAGTCAGCGGTCGTCACATCACCCTGCTTCCAAATGACCCCGCATTCTCTAACGCGGTGTGGTCACCGTCTTCGATCTGCTCGATGCCCTCTTTGAAGATTGAGGTGTTGTGCATGTTGGGGTGCAAAGAAGCACAAGTGGGAGTGGTTGCCGCATAACCTTGGATGGGGATGAATTGTGTGCTCGGGGGAGTGTGTGTGTGTGTTGTGATGCGTCTCTCTCTCTCTCTCTCTCTCTCTCTCTCTCTCTGTGTGTGTGTGTGTGTGTGTTAGATATTGAGAGAAAACAAACCTAAGGAGAGAAATGGGTATTCACGAAGAGATTGTGTGGGCCTTGAGGTGGGCAGGGGCCAGGTGAGGGTGTCAAAATGTGCGCGTTGATGCATGTGTTGCATGCGATCATGCGAGGGACGGACGAATCGAGAGAGATGGTTGTTGTGTTACAGATGCTCCTCTCTCTCTCTCTCACACACACACACACACACACACACACAAGTAAACTAGAAGACCGTTCTCTCATGTATACACAACGTATCGGCATCTGTCTATGTCTCACTCATGCATGATCATTTGCACATTCACACCTCTCTATGTCTGTATCACACGCACACCGTCTCCACATTGCCCTTCCGCCACAACATACATATGGACACATACACACGTTCTCTCTCAGTCACACACACAAAATCAGTATTAAAAAAAATAGGGCGCACCTAAAACATCCAAATCCAAATAAACACGAACTGGAGCTAAATCCAAATATATGGAAATATTGCAGCGTCAAGAACTTTCCCAGGAAACAAAAGTTGGGTAATATTCGAGGATTGTCTTCACACACAAAAAAAGGTTCGGTGGATGTCCTTCGAGCGCGACACGGTGACGCATCGTTCGATCGACCGCACGGCCGCGGTTCACGCGCTTGCACAGGATTCCGTATCGTGGATGTGGTACTAACTAATAAAAGCGCTGCCTAAGTCTAATGTTTACGTGTACTAGTACAGTTTTCTTTTAAGTTTGACCAACCTTATATAAAACTAAAGTAAGCTCCCACATGTGCACTCATCAATATGCCGCCGCCGTTGCGCATGCCGCCGCCCGCCTGCTCCGGCCAACAATTTCTCGCCCATCACCGCCGTGTCGCTGCCATCCCTGTGCCATGAAGCCGAAGCCTTACCCGCTCACATCGTCTGCAGTCCCTCCTCGCGATGTCGCCGCGCTGCCAAGAACGTGAGCAGCTGGTGGAGCCGCGTCTATGCACGCAGCGTACGAAGAGGAGGACGAGCGCATGCTCCAGCACGCCGGCGAGGAGGAACTAGCATGTCATTTTCGTCTCCGCCCACGTGGAGGAGGCGCGCATGGTGGCTGTCGCGGCAGAAGTCGGTCACGCGCGCGTTGAGCCCGAAAACCGGGTGCGGACGTGGAATCTACCTTTGAGACCTTGAATGCCACATGGATCCTGCAATTTGGGTCAGTCGACTCATGTGAGCCGTTTGATGCAACATGGATGGCTAGAAGGGCTTCTTCCACCTCTTCTGCCATCTTCTTCCTTCACTCCATCGAACTTCTTTCACAAATCGAGTGACCCAAATTATACTACTAGTACGAACGTATTAAGTAAAGTAGGAACACGAAGATACGAGCAGTAGTACCAACTGCAAGAAGAACAGTAGTAAGACATAGTACTAGTACTACTGTACGTAATAAAGAGTTCAAATAACGAGAAAGAACATAAACATAGTTCTGCTGGGGCCTCAGCACAACACATCCTTGAAAATAAACTAAGCAACTAGTCCGCTTGACACTGCAGTAGAACCAGCATGAGCGACGGCACTGCCACCTACTCGGAGTCCGAGTCCACGTCCTCGACTTCGTCCTCATCCCTCTTCCTCTTCCTCTTTGCCGATGCTTCTTTGCTTCAACCGAACACTGGGCTCTGCTTCTTCATCCAGCCCTTGTAGATATTTAAACAAAGGTAGGCATCCGTTGCTGCGTACATGATGTGATCTTCATCTAATGTCTTCGACTCCCATGCATGATGAAACTCATGATGAGGTTTCTTCAGTTTAGCGTACAAAGGATCAATCATGGCTGTTGCCAAGGTCAGCATTGAAGGTTGAGAGGAGGACACCAGGCTTGCCTTCTGGAGATCGAAGGGCTGGCCTACAATGAGACCTATCCGACGCAGGACATCTTTGTCATTCTTAAAGCCTACAGTAACGAATTTCACTCTTTTGTCCTTGAGGAAGTTCTTAAAATCCCGACACTCAATGTCGGCATGGCATATGTGGTAGACCAAGCAAACATTATGTACGCAAACCTGGATCACGGCAGGCTTCTTCCTCTCTTCGTCCTTTAGATCCTTCTCTCGTCCCAGGAGTGTGGTGTACTCAACATCTAGCCCAGCGACCCACTCATCCATTGAACTGTTGAACATGCGTAGGAAGCGAGCAAGCCATGCTTTCACCGTCACGGATCCACGTGTGTAGATGACGATGAAATGATCGCCGGTGATGGCTCTAACCTGGTACTCACCGGCGACCATGGAGATTTGGGAGGCCATGGATTTTGGAGGAGGGTTAGGAGAAGTTGAATTGTTGTACCCCGCAAAAAAAACTGGGAGCAAAGCTAATGTGAAAGGACGGGACGACTGTGAGCGAACTGTTGTAAGGCAGAAGACAGGGACCAGTAGGGCGTGCGAACGGCATGGGGTTGTTGGCTTGCCCGGTGGATAAACGACTGCAAGCCCCCCAAAGAGTTCTCGAGAACTATGCGGGACCCACTAGATGTCATGTCTACTAGACCCATATCATAGGCCTGACAGTATAGCTTCTGCCTGTCCGCACGCCATGCCGGCGCGTGGATGTAACTTCACTTAATTCCGTCAACCGTCGCGCCTCCCACGACCTTCGCCTCCCTCACGCGGTTGCACCCTTTGAGACTTCGACCGGCTATAAATGAGCAATTTTTTTTGCCTACTCCGCATGCATGATACTCCCTCTGGTCCTTTTTACTCCTATCAACCGTTTGCAAAGTGTTTGACCAAATTTATACTTTTTTTGAACACCACCTTATATTAATTAACCAGCCATACCAGTACACTCATTCGATACAATATTCACCACACAGGGCGGTACGTTATTTACAAGAATACCATCTAATATATTGTCAAAGTTATACTTAGCGATTAAGTGTGCCACCTTATTGGCCGAATGGCTAATCTTTCACAATTCAAGATTGTTGATCAACCTCGAGATGCTCAACGCTTTCATCTTCAGGTCACGCATAGCAAACCTGTCATAGTCCCCCGATGCAAGAGACGCTACCACAAAAGTGCAATCAGTCTCTAAAATTACAGGATTATGAAGAGAAATACCTATGTAGAGACCGGCATTGCAAGCCCTAAGCTCCGTTTCCTCCATGCTTTGACAGGCATCAATGAAATCCCACAACCAAATTTATACTAAAAATATCAATATCTACAATACTGATTATAATGAGTATAAGAACTATGTTTTATAATGAGTGTAAAAATATTGATTTGACATTGTGAATGTTGATACTCCCTCCGTCTAGGTGAGTAAGTCATCTTAGGCTGTGCACCGTGACCAAGGAGGAGGGAGAAACGAGAGACATTAATGTTTATTTGCTAATTAATAGTATTGCATGCAATGAACTAACCACTGCATGTCATGTTTGATAGTCTCAAGTCATTACAAGCATGCACACCCTCATCTCTTATTGGTTGATATGTCAAGAAACAAGAAACGAGGTAGAAGTTAATGCACTGCGCCTACGTGTTTTGGGATTATTTGGTTTTTGTAAGATGACTTACACACCTAGACGGAGGGAGTACATTTTTTTATAAGTCTGGTGAAAGTAGAGGTACATTGACTTCAGACAAAACTTAAACGCACAATGCAGAGTAGTTCCTCCGTCCAGGTGTGTGACATGTCCTATCTTGTCATCACAACAAGGTTATCTATTAGAGTACCACTACCTCCATTCTAGTTTAAAGGGCTCGATTCAAAAATTTCACCTACTCTTAGCAAGAAGTAGAGCGGTGGAATAGTTTTTGAAGTTTGCAAAAGTACTCAACTAATGTTGTCGTTCTTCACAAAAAAATGTGTTTACCAATGCATGCATGAACACTAGTTACTCTACCCCCCCCCCTCTTCTTTAATTCTTTGCCACATCAGCATGTTTGCTATTCCCGTGTGCATGATACCAGCTAAGGTACCACCATTATTGCCAGCCTTAATCATCGCTTGCAATAATTTAGTGCACCTTGAAATATGAACATGTGTGGGGCGTGTATGTTTTTAATGACTTGAGACTATACCTAGCCCGGCATGCAAGATGACTTATTATGCACCGTTCCCCATACCTGTAGGAAGCCCGTTCGTCTCCAAATCTTTTCCTCTCCATGTGTGGAAACAATATGCCTGCCAAACTCTCCTTCTCCCTCCGGCGGTCCCACCACTCCACCCCGTGTGAAAAAGTCTGCATGCATGACTCTCCTCCCCCCACGCTCGTCCAATCCGTTGTCACCAGCAATATTTCCACCCCTTCACTCCCCCGTAATTTACTCCAGAAAATATGCCCACGTAGCTGTTACTTAACTGCAGGTGCATTGGGTCACTAACATATGGGCCCAACAGGGGTCTGGCCAACATGTCAGTGACGCAACTGGACCCGCAGTTAAGTCAGTGCAGCTCAGTCCATATCTTACGTAGGTGTGCCATTGCTCGCTATAAATATTGCACCTCCCACGACATCGCTATCTCCTCCCCCTCGCGTTCACATTCATCGCTATATCCTCCCCCTCCCTCTCACGTCGACCACCATGGCATCGCCCCTCCCAAGCCCTAGGATCCCCTCGCTGCACCGCGCAGACGGTCACGCGTCGCCGTTCCGTTCCTCGCCGCCACTAGTCGAGGAGGACGCGTCGGCGTTCCGCTCCTCACCGCGACGCGACGCGTCGCTGTTCTGTTCCTCGCCGCCACTAGTCAAGGAGGACGCGTCGGTGTTCCGCTCCTCGCTGCGACGCGTCGAGGTGGACGCGTCGGTGTTCCCAATCTCGCCAGCACGTGCGTCGGAGGACGCGTCGGCTCCCCGCTACGAGGAGAACACCGCGCCGCCCGCCGAGCCCCCCAGCCTTGAGGAGCTTTGGAAAGAAATGGATGTCGCCTTGTGGGAGGCTTTGCCTCCAACAGAGCGCGCCAAAATAGAGGCGGAGAAGAAGGCCGAGGAAGAGAAGCGCACCGCGGAACAAGCTGCCTGGGAGGCCTATGTCGCGTCCGAGAGAGTCAGGCAATTGGCTCTTTGGCAGAAGGCTCGTGCGAGGGCCGTGAGGGTGGCGAAGGACGCCCGTGCCGATGCCCTGAGTGCAGTTGGGCCCAAGCGCCTCATCTACGCTTGGCGGTACGTGGACCGGGTGCACGCTTCCAGCGAGGAGGAGTACCTGTTGGCGCCGGATCACCACACCAGTGAGATCGCGCTCGCCCGCTGGCAAGCCGCCAATCAGCACCTCGCGAGTTGCGGGGCTGAGGAAGAGGCGTTGTGTCGGTGTGATGGGAAACGGCCGCGCACTAGGGCACTCGTGGCGCGCTGCAAGCGCTCCTGTGAGCGTCGTGGCTTTTAGGAGGAGTATAATTTTTGTTTCGTAAGGCGATCTCATTAGTTTTGGGACACAAATGATAAATCCCGAACGTTTAGGAATTTTTAGCGTCCTTAATTACGTATGCAAAAGGGAAAGTTTGGAAACCTTGTGTATTTGTATGCATTTTGCAAGTACGTACATATAGCACAAACTTTACTATATACTATCGCACTACACATCTCTCTCGATATATGCTTGCAGACTGTGCTACTCCCTCTGTCCAGGTCAATAAGTCATCTTTGGTTGTGCACCGTGACCAAGGAGGGAATACTTATACACCTATACGGAGGGAGTACTACTATTACTTATGTACGTGCAAATGCATGTTTTAACATTATGATGCGGTTTTTGTAAAAGTAGAAAAACAGCACTAGTCAAGCTTGTGAAACGATTCAATGCAAAACAAATGCAAAAAATGCTCGTTTGATTGTTTAGTTTTAGCTTCATTCTCTGCAATTATTTCTCAGTCGTACTTTGTACGGAGTATCTCACTAGTTGGAAAGGCATGCAAATTCCCAAACCGCTTCCTACACCCTGTATTGAATTTTTTTCCTAACAAGTTGTGTCGTGCAAATGGAATTGCAACTTGAGTACTACTACTAGTAGGAGTACAAGGGGCCAGTTCTTTTAGGCTTCTAGATTAGTAATCCCATCACTACTACCTCCGTCCTGGTTTATTGGTCCCCATTGTAATCTGTGCCAAATTTTGATCATAAATTTAACTAATGAAATGTTAGTGCATGTCACATGCACTACTCCATCCGTCTAGGTGAGTAAGTCATCTTAGGCTATGCACCGTGACCAAGGAGGAGGAGAAAACAAGAAACGTTAATGTTTATTTGCTAATTATAGTATTGCATGCAATGAACTAACCACTGCATGTCGTGTTTGATATCTCAAGTCATTAAAAGCATGCACACTCTTTATCTCTTATTGGTTGATATGTCTAGAAACAAGAAACGAGGTAGAAGTTAATGCATTGCACCTAAGTGTTTTGGGATTATTTGGTTTTCGTAAGATGACTTACACACCTAGAGGGAGGGAGTAACATTTTATCAGTTAAATCTTTGGTCAAAATTTAGCCCAAATTACAATGGTGAGGAATAAACCGGGACAGAGTAGTAGTTTAGAATCCCAAATAAATGAGTGAGGCGCCGTATTGTTACTCTCCACTGTGACTAGTCTTATGGGAAAAGCTGGGGAAGCCGCCAAAAGAACTAGCCCTAGGAGTAGTATCTAGGGATCGAGTGTGCGAGATGAACCAGAAAAAGTAAATGCAGAGAGATGAAATGCAAAAAAGACGGAGGGATGTGATGGTTGCTTGTCCATTTAATTTACCAGGCCACTTATTACTGGGAGTGGTTGGGTTTTGTGATATGACGGCTTTACTGCCGCGCCACGAGCGGGGTGAGAGGTGAGACTCCTGTGCAGCGCCGCCCTCTACACTTGTACTACATCGGTCGTGGTTTATTAGTCCCCCATTGAATTTGACTGAAGATTTAACTGACAAAATGTTAGTGCATGTCAACAAAAACTATATCATTGGATTCGTATTTGAACCTAGTTTTGAATGATATAATTTTAGGTGACATGTATCAACATTTATCGTACTATATATAATGTTAGTTCAATTTTTGGTCGTACTAATCTATAGTAGTAAGGTGCCCGTGCGTTGCACCGAAGAGTGAAATGCATTGATCGGGGAGTTGTTTATTTTGACAAAGGATGTGGGGGTCATCTCATGTGTAACGGGTATCGATAGGTTTCTTCGGATATTATTTCATCTCTAGAGCTCACAAACATCCAGGTGAAATAGATAAAAAGGTATCTTTTGCAAACAAAAGCGTTCAACTGTTCAACCTGCATCCAAAACTTGTGAAGAAATAACACTTATTGTGCTTTGCAAGAAATGATGTTTAAGAATTAGTTTTTGAGTATCGATTGTTATACATGTTGGCTATAGATGACATGGCACGTTCTTATAGTCAACAGTTGGCTATACTATTAAGTAATATTAACCATGCCCTTATACACCTAGATGGAGGGATTGAATCAGGATGACTTGCAAGGGGGCAGAGGAGATGTAAGAAATGGTTCATCGTAAGTCTTTCACCAGTACTGTAGTAAAAATTCATACATGGAAGATTCTAGACTAAACCATAAACGGATACACTTTTATTCATGTGCGATACTCCAATAGAGCAAGATCCTGCATGGAAATCTCCACATGCTTAGACAGCGGACTACATTGAGCGAAGACTAATGATCAACATTTAACTTGACAATGCGTATGTCCAGGTGAACCTCCTTGGAGTCCCCGTGCACCGCGCGTCGGCGGGTAAAGGCTGCCATGGGTTTTCCAAGTCCACATTGGCGGGGTAGTCCCAGCTCCCCAGAGTCCAAGTCCGTTCAATGAGGCCGATGTCGCCGTGTAACGCCCCGGATGCAACTTTCCATATTTGTAACTCCAACTCTTGCTTTTTCCGGAGATGCGATATGATATTTCCTTCGTGGTTGGGTTTTTGTATGTTGTTTTGCATTTTGTTCTTGTTATGCATCTCGTCTCATGTCATCATTCGCATTGCATCGGCATCGTTTTCTTAAAACTTGCATTCGTTCGTCGTTGTCGTTTCTCCCTTTTGCCTTCATCACCTTCCCTCGGATCGCCTTGCCCGCGCTGACCGTTCCAGACCAATCAGGTTTTGCTTCCCTCTTGACCGTGATGACCAAACCCCCCTCGTGTGCGCGTCTGAAACCTTTCCCGAACCCGACCGGAGCAGTCGTCACCGTTGGATCCGGATCATCCCCTAACGTCTATAAAACATCCCCGTTTTCTTATTTGGACTCCCTAGCCTATTTTTCTCGATCGTCTGATTAAAAATCGGAGGGATCAAATATCCCCAAAACCTAGCCTACTTACTATATAAATAGAGCAACCCTAAAATCTAGGGGAGCTGTCCCATCCTCTGAATCCCTCCGCCGCCACTCCTCTCCCTCGAGATCCAAGCCCGCAGCTAGCCTCTCTCCCTCCCTTGTTTTCAGCGTCACCAACCAGAGCCCGATCCAGATACCCTACGCTCGAACCAGCCGTTGCCTCCTTCTTCCTCGATCTCCCCTGCCACCCAGTCCCGTCGATCCATCCAAACATCCCCACGGCCCTCCTCGACCAGCAGCAACCAGGAGCCCGAGCTCCTTCTCCCACGCGCCATCTTCCCCGTCAACCACCTCGCGTCGCTGCCTCATCACCTCCGCTACCGGCAGCAGCACCGGAGCCCTGCCTTGTCCCCGTCCTCGCCCGTCGTCACGTCACCAGTGTCCTAACCACTGGAGCGCAGCCGCCCTTCCGCTGCCGTCGAACGCCACCGCAGCAGCAGCTCCAGGCCGGCCCCCTCACCCCGCGCCCTTGTCTCTTCTCCCTTCCCTTTGCTTTCTCTCTCTCCCTCTCATCTCCCTGCTTCCTCTCTCTCGCAGGAAACACAGGGGCACATGGAGCTCCATGGCCGCCCGATGCTCAAGCCACCACCAGGAACCGCTCGTCCGCCTCGGGTCCTCCCAGATCGGGACCGTCCCGGCCTTCCCCGCACCTCCGGACACCCAGCGCCGCTCGCCTCCGTCCGCCAAGCTTCTGTGCCGCCGCGCCTTCTTCCTCTGCTTATGCATCGAGCAGGAGGAGGACGCCCCTGTCTCTGCTTCGACCGTTGACCGCGCCCCTCCCCTCGTTCGATCCAAGCCCAGCCGCCAGCTCGCCCGCTTCGGCCTGCCTCCTCCCCGCGCCGACTGGGCCTTGGCCCATGGTTAGCAATCAGCAGCCCGCTAGCCCTTTGACCTGTTGCAGATTCGGCCCTATTATGTTTTTTTTATCGTCTGCGATTTTGTCTATTATCTAGAGAACTATCAGTTTTACAGAAAACCCCCTGTTGTTCATGCATTTAATTACTCACAAATATGCATCATATGTAAATAATTTATATATGTAAAATGCTTGGAATGTCATCTAGTTTAATATTTCGCCACTTTCATCCATGTTAAAGATGTTTAAATTGTTGTTTGCATGAATTTGCTAAAGTGCCATGCTAAAATGATTTATTTCATAACTAAATAACCATAGCTCCAATTTTAATAAACTTTATATGTAAATGGGGTGGAAAAATGCCTAGTTTAACATGGTGCACTTTGTTTTATTGTTTAACAACATTAAAATATGGTTTAGGGCATAACAGTAGCTAATTCATAAATTGCATATGAGGATTTTCCGGAAATTGTTGTTTGTTGTTCCGGCCTCATTTAAACTTGCCTAGATAGGTAGTTTTCTCTTGCTTCACCTCTTGCCATGTTTAACAACATTTAATATTGTTGTTTACCTAAAAGAGAGCAAACTAAATAAATGTTGTGAAGTTTTGTCAATATGCAACTCGTTGCATATTGAGCTCCACTTAATTTGTAGTGTTGTTTGTTGCACTATGCCATGCCATGCCTCATTAAACCGGACATGCATCATACTTGTTTGTGCATCATGCCATGTTTATGCTTGTGCATTTACCATGTTGTTTGTTTCTTTCCGGTGTTGCTTCTTAGTTCCGGTAATGTTGTGATTGTGAGGATTCGTTCGACTACTCCCGTTCGTCTTCTTCATGGACTCGTTCTTCTTCCTAGCGGGATTTCAGGCAAGATGACCGTCACCCTGGGTCTCACTACTATCATTGCTATGCTAGTTGCTTCTCTCTATTGCTATGATGTGCTACCTATTACTTGTTCTTCAAGCCTTCCCAAATTGCCATGTCAGCCTCTAACCTTTTCACCCTTCCTAGCAAACCGTTGTTTGGCTATGTTACCGCTTTTCTCAGCCTCTCTTATAGCGTTGTTAGTTGCAGGTGAAGTTGAAGATTGCTCCATGGTGGACAGGATTATGTTGGGATATCACAATATATCTTATTTAATTAATGCATCTATATACTTGGTAAAGGGTGGAAGGCTCGGCCTTATGCTTGGTGTTTTGTTCCACTCTTGCCGCCCTAGTTTCTGTCATACCGGTGTTATGTTCCCGGATTTTGCGTTCCTTATGCGGTTGGGTGATTTATGGGACCCCCTTGATAGTTCGCTTTGAATAAAACTCCTCCAGCAAGGCCCAAACTTGGTTTTACCATTTGCCTCACCACCACCTATACCCTTCCCTTGGGTCGGCCAACCCGACGGTAATCTTTATTTTAGCCCCCCCGGGCCAGTGCTTCTCTAAGTGCTGGTCCGAACCAGAGCCACTTGCAGCGCCACCTCGGGGAAACTTGAGGGCTGGTTTTAGTTGTACGTAGTGTTCATCCGGTGTTGCCCTGAGAACGAGATATGTGCAGCTCCTATCGGGATTGTCGGCGCATCGGGCGGTCTTGCTGGACTTGTTTTACCATTGTCGAAATGTCTTGTAAACCGGGATTCCGAGTCTGATCGTGTCTTCCTGGGAGAAGGAATATCCTTCATTGATCGCGAGAGCTTATCAAGGGCTAAGTTGGGACACCCCTGCAGGGTATAAACTTTCGAAAGCCGTGCCCGCGGTTATGTGGCAGATGGGAATTTGTTAATGTCGGTTGTAGATAATTTGACACCAGATTCGAATTAAAATGCATCAACTGTGTGTGTAGCCGTGATGGTCTCTTCTCGGCGGAGTCCGGGAAGTGAACACGGTTTTGGGTTATGTTTGACGTAAGTAGGTGTTCAGGATCACCTCTTGATCATTGCTAGCTTCACGACCGTTCCATTTGCTCTCTTCTCGCTCTTATTTGCGTATGTTAACCACCATATCAAGCTTAGTCGTTGTTGCAACCTCACCACCTTACCCCTTCCTTACCCTTTAAGCTTTGCTAGTCTTGATACCCATGGTAATGGGATTGCTGAGTCCTCGTGGCTTATAGATTACTACCACAACAGTTGCAGGTACAGGTTATGTGATGATCTTGACGCGAGAGCGATGTTACTTGTTCTTCTTCTGCTTCTTCTTTGATCAGGGGATAGGTTCCAGGTCGGTAGTCTGGGCTAGCAGGGTGGATGTCGTTTGAGTTTCTCTTTGTGTTTCATCCGTAGTCGGATGTTGATCTTATGTATGATGATGTTGTATTTGTGTGGCATTGTATGCCTCTTGTATGTATCCCCATCTATTATGTAATGTTGATGTAATGATATCCACCTTGCAAAAGCGTTTCAATATGCGGTTCTATCCTTGGTGGGACCTTCGAGTCTCTTTAGGATAGTATCGCATATTGGGCGTGACACGCCGCCCACGTGAGCCGAAGGGGTAGTAACACTGACCACGCACCCGTACATCGGCCTCGTGTCAGTGTCAGTGTTAGCGGCGTCGCCCCGGACGCACACTACAGAGACGGGGTGGCGGCATGCGCGGGCCTCGCCGGTGCCCATGATCAAGAGGAAGACGTTGTCATCCTCCTCCGAGACTAGCAGGCGGCGGTGATCCTCCAGCGACTCCGGTATGGTGAATGGGTAGCACATCTCGTACTTGATGTTCTTCGCCAAGGGCCAGCAGTGACCGCTGCACGCATCCATGAGATGATGCACCATGTCCGTCGGCGAGCCCCAAAACGGCATCGGGAACTCATAGCAGTGGACAAAGGGCTCCTTGGAGGCATCGACCAAGCCGTCCATGAAACGGGAGTGGCTGTAGGGGACGTTGCGCCAGTTGAATATATGAGCAAGTTACTACGAGATTTAATCCGAATAAGCACAAAATAAATCATGACGGCTATAACAGAGATGAAACTAATCATGGGGACTAGCATAGTAGTAGGATACAGAGTAGAAACATGAATTCTACCATGATTACGAACAGGAAGGATAGAAACACATACGGTGCAACAGGAGCAGCGCCGTTGGCATTGAGGTTATCACCCATGTCGTCGAGGAAGAGGTTGCCGAGGTCGGGGAAGAAGTCATCACCGGTAAAGTCGTGACTGCCAGCAGTCGCGAGAGTGCGCTCCCCAAATTTCAATAGCACCCGCCGAATGGAGCGCAGGAGGGAGTGGCTATAGGGGACGTTGCGGCCGTCGAATGGAGCGCAGGAGTAGCACACGAAGCAGTAGATGGTGTCCTTACTAGTAGTACTCCCTAGTCTCTATCTATCTATATCTACTATTATAGAAAACCGAGTTGGTGATGATGGTATGCCTGTCATCTTGTAATATAGACCATCCGATCTATATCTGACGGATAGAAAGCCAACTATGACAATTTTACAAAAGATACCTGCACCCCTCTCCTCATTTACAGATAAGGCCTTGCCTCGTTCATCCTTATCTCCCACAACCTCATGCTCCTCCCTAAGTCTCTATCTCTACTACTCTTCTTTGTTTTTAATAACAAATCGAATAGTGTTGCGCCGTCTACTGCACGCCTGGCTGAACACGCCTCCTCGCCTCCATCATTACCAACTGAGTCTTTTATAGGAGTAGGAGTAGAGAAAAAACCGAGTTGGTGATAATGGTGTGCCGTGCAATGCACGGGCATCTTGCTATTTTTTTGCATATAACTCCAAACACCACGTAGACACAGTCTTTGAGCACGATTCGTAGTCGTTCCACGCTCGGGCATTGAAGTTTGTAACTATTTTAGATTAGAATATACTACTCCTCCGGTGCTAGTAGTAGAGCAGAGTCCTACTCTACTACTCTAGTCAAGCAAGTTAGGGCATAGTACTGTAGTAGGTACTGTAGGGAGTACCAGTACTGTGATCACTCAAGCAAGTTGTCTGGCATCGATATGACCCTACGCTACTGGTATGCGTCTCGTAAGTCAAGCGGTGTGTTGTAGTCATCATCACATGTCCACTTCCCGCAGCACATATTCGCTTCTCCATCTTTGTCCGCACATAATCTCGTCCAATCTTCCATCCCCGCTAAGGCGCCTCCCCCTCTCGTCCAAAACCCAAGCACTAACAATGGCAGAACCGAGCAGCGTCCGCCGAAAGAGTGGCTGGAATTCGCTCCCCATAGAGGTAATCAAGCTCATTGTTTTGCGTGTGGACAATCTCAGTACCATGCCGCTCGCCGCGTGCTCGTCGGGGCTGTACGATTTACTCAAAACCCTCAGGCCAGAGCATTTTAAGCTAGCTCCTTACTTGCTGATGTCGCCTGATCTTCAGAAACGGCATGTCATGTAGCATAATGATCATAGGGTGGCGAGCATCAACCCCCTTGTCTGTGATCCGATCCCCGTCAGCCTCAACTACATTAACAGTATGTACTGGGTCGGCATGAACATGTCTTGCATGGTGCTCGTCGACGGTCGCAGTAGCTGGATGCTCGTTGAGGTCTACACCCGGCAATTGATCCCCCTTCCTTCGATTAACATTGCACTGCTTTGGCACCACGGCCCAGAATACTCGGAATCTTATAGTAGCCAACATGATACCAAGTTTGATTTGCTCAAGGTTGTAATCTGCCAAGTGCCCACAAGATCTATGAATTATAAATACTTCAGGTTAATTGCGTTCTTCAACCGCGGTGTCGCCTATCTGACAGGTCACTGCGGTAAGTGGATAAATCTGCATGTCCATCGCAGGATCATACATCCTCCATGGTTCTCTGATGCCATTGAACACAAGGGCTTCATTTATGCTGTCGACTCCTTCTATGGCTGGACGTATTGCTGGCCTACTCCAGTCATCGCTACAAACGGCTATTGCAACAGTATGTTACTCCTATGATATCATAATGGCTTGCTTATATTACTGTCAGCATTTACTGAAAAAATATTCATGCTCATAACATGCTGTTCTTAAGATTGACTAAATCAAGAGCCCTTTTTTATTTGACTCCAACTTGATATGATGTTGTAGGTCGCATGGTGTCCCTACCCTTCCTAATCCCAGAACCTTTCAAAGAAAAGCGGCATGGCAGTTGCAGGTGGTTCCTGGCTCGATCACACGATGACGAAAGATTGATGATCGTTCACACGTACCGGACGTGTTGTTTCGATGAATACAATCACAGTCACTGCAAGGTCTTTGAGCAGGATCCCAGCTTCTCTGGGCCTTCAGGAATTTTTGCCTGGAGGCTGGTAAGTAGCCTTGGTACACGCTCTCTGTTTGTCGGACTGAATTATCAGATTAACCAGGAGATAACCGATGGCAAAGATCATGATGGCAGTGCGGTTTTGTTCATCAGGAAAAATTGTGTGTACACAGTGTACCATGCGTCTCTGCATGCACCATACCCTGATATGTGCCGCCACGCTCTACAGCCCAAAGTAGGAGAGAGGGTCGCAAGTATCAGACTTCGACCTGCTGGCTGGAGTTTCCCCCGTCAGGCACCCATCTGGTTCAAGCCGTCAGCCAATCTCCACAGCTTAATAAATAGTAACATCTAACTAAGCCAGTTAGTTAGATGCGTACACTTGGTGTAGTAGGATCTTTATTTAGTTTGATGCATACACTTGTTCTTTTTTGGTAGCCCTTTTGTAATGATGGCTGATGTTTGGTTTGGAAAAGAGAGTTGCGTCTTCACTCTTCAGGCCTGCTTACTGCTTCTGTTGCACCCCCAGCCCTGGTTGTTGTTGCTGCTGTTTCCAATGTACAATCAGTAGTATATTTCGTCTGTTGGTTGAATAAATGTGTTGTTAGAACGACAAACACAAAGTTTTGGAAGTCATTGCACGGTTCGATCCTTTAGTGCCCCGTACCGTACGTAGCTCATACTATTTTTCGTACGGAACACATTTTCCACTTGTTGATAACATGCAGCCCACTGATGAAGGCTCAATAGAGAAGCCCATAATTAACTCGAAGGGAGGCTCTCACATGAATCCGGCCCAGGTACAAGCTCATGGTCCCCTAATCATAAATAAGTAAATAAATAAATAAAGCTAAATGCTCATGCACCAGTTCTGTGGGAAAATAGGTAGCCCAATATTTATTTTTGAAGAATACCCAAGCTAGGCCTATTTGTTTTCTCCGAATTACTAGACTGCAAATCTTTCAAGATGAGGACGGATGCATTCCGTCCTGGCCAAAGAGTATGGTCAATGTCTGTTAAAAGTAATATCAAAAGGGGTTGAAAATTCCAAAAAAAAAATTATAGCAAATGGGATATTAGTTTCTTTTTTTGTTTTTTTTTCTTCAATGATATCTTATACGTATTTCATTGGATTTAACATGACATAGTACTAATTTATTTTTAAATTTGTTTTAGTATGGCTATTAATTTTTGGATTAAGAATATTTCATTCCCCAGCAAAAATTTGCGAATTTTCAAAATTTCCCACATATTTAGTTAATTTTTTGACCCTGGTACTGACCAGAAAATGGCCAGCAATTCTAAAAATGGAAAACGGGCTGCAATAAACTCCATATGAATTAGAAAATGAGTAAAAATTATAAAAATAATAGCAAATGGGCTGTACACGCCACAGATTTCGAGGCTGACTTGTTTACGCAAGGCTTTGTCAGTGAACACACGATTCTAGTAGCAGTGACTGTTGGATGTCCATCCAATGGCCGACGTGCTTCTTCAATCTCTGATCTTCCTGCTCCAGCCGCCTAAACTAGCGCCGACGGAACTGCCTGCTCCCTCCTCTTGTGGCGCGCTGTGATGCCGCGCAAGCTTCCCCGGCCCACCCTACTCCCTCTGCTGGCCTGGCCGCACGCAATCAACTGCCTCCTTATTACGCGAAAAAAAATGATTCCTTCCACTGACATCTGGGGTGCACCGGTTGGGAGGCTGACCTGTGGGCCTACTAAGTTGACGCGTACGCAGGGCTTGTCAACTTAGTCAACAAAGGATTCTAGCAGTAGTAACCGTTGGATTTTGAATCGAACGGTCATGTTGCTTCTTCAATCGCTGCACTTCTTGCACCAGCCGCCCAAACCAGCGCCGGGGATACCGCCTGCTCCTGCCTCTAGTGGTCGGCTGTGCTGCCGTTGAGGCCTCATCGCCCCCTACTATTCCCACCGCTAGCCAGGCCCTGCAGCGACGGCAGCCTCACACCGCAGCCGAACCAGTGAACCCTCGTACTCCTCTCTGTGTGGGCATCCACTACCGCGTCTTCCCCGGCTCCACGTCGTCCCCTTCCTAGGCCTCGCCGTCATCCATCGCCTTGGTGCTCTCGGTGCGGCGTGGTCAATGTGGTCAACGACATTCCATCGGAAGAGTACTGTACGTGGAGAGGCTGACAGCTGGGTCCACGGCCACAACCCAGTTTTTTTGTGATTTGCCAAGTAAGTCGCTTTGTCAGGCATGTTGGGCTGCAAATCTTTCAAGACGAGGAGAGCTTTCATTCGGCTGGCCGAGAAAATGGCCCATCAGTAATGAGAAATGGGTTGTACATTTTTAAAACACATCAAATCGGCAATTAGTTTCAAATATCTTTTTTTCATTTCGAGATTTTAAATTACATTAATTTTTATGCGTGGAGAATTTGTTGGATTTTATATTGATATACATTTATTTTTAAAATCAGTTTGAATGTGAGTCGAAATTTTGGGATTAAAAATAGTTCGGACCGCACCTAAATATGCAAAATTTCGTATAATTTTTTAATCGTGGCCACAATATGGGTTGTAATGCTAACAAAAAGAATATTGGCTAAAAAACTTAAGAATTAGCAAATGGGCTGTAAATTATTAGAAATAATAGTAGATGGGTTGTATGTTGTTTTCCACAGATTTGAGGCTTTCCTAAAACAAAGGTTGACGCACAAGCAGTGACTATTGGATGTCCATCCAACGGCCATCGTGCTTCTTCAATCTCTGCTTTTCCTGCTCCAACCGCTCAAACAAGCACCGGCGGGACTGCCTGCTCCCTCCTTCTCGCGGCCGGCTGAGCTGTCGCGCAGGCCTCACCGCCCTGCCCTACTCCCATCGCTGGCCTAGCCATCCCTCTACTCACCCACACCTGTTGTTATTCTCCGGCGATGGCAGACGAACCAGTAAACCCTCGTACAGTCGTTGAGGGAGTCCTGGATTAGGGGGTGTCCGGATGGCCGGACTATGACCTTTGGCCGGACTCCCGGACTATGAAGATACAAGATTGAAGACTTCGTCCCGTGTCCGGATAGGACTTTCCTTGGCGTGGAAGGCAAGTTTGGCGATATGATATGAAGATCTCCTCCCATTGTAACCGACTCTGTGTAACCCTAGCCCTCTCCGTTGTCTATATAAACCGGAGAGTTTTAGTCCGTAGGACGAACAACAATCATACCATAGGCTAGCTTCTAGGGTTTAGCCTCTCTGATCTCGTGGTAGATCAACTCTTGTACTACCCATATCATCAATATTAATCAAGCAGGAGTAGGGTTTTACCTCCATCGAGAGGGCCCGAACCTGGGTAAAAACATCGTTTCCCTTGTCTCCTGTTACCATCTGCCTAGACGCACAGTTCCGGACCCCCTACCCGAGATCTGCCGGTTTTGACACCGACATTGGTGATTTCATTGAGAGTTCCTCTATGTCGTCACCGTCAGGAAGGATGCCACACCCCGTCTTTAAAGACGGCGCTGTTGCTAAAGGAGCTTTGGCTGTCGGCCAAACTCTCCGGCTAGGCAGTTTTTTGATGACTGCCTGTTCTGCCGCCACGCCGACGATGACCTCTCGGGCCATCGAAAGCAATCTCCACATCAGCTCGGAACTTGCCGAGCAGTTAGATCCGATGGAGCTCTCTTCCCTAAACGAGCTCTTGGATCGCATCGCCGCCCTGGGAGTCGCTACAGATTACGGCCAGGTTGGGCTTAAACCCGATCAGAGAGAGATTGACTCTCCCCAGGTCACCCACCACGTTGAAGTGGTGGAAGAACAATGCGCCGAATCTTCGCCCATCCTATGGACCATATGTGTCCGGATTCCTGATCCCTTCGAGCAAGCATTCCGCGGAGGGGAGGACGTCACCCAAGCCCTGGACTTAAAGTCAGGCAGCGGGCCTGATTCATTGAATAACGTCCAAGAAAACAAGATTCCGAATTCGGAAATTTCTTGGCCCCTGAGTCTTAGATCGGGCGAGGTTCCGGATTTAAATCCACCCGCCCACCCAAATACAAGGGATCTATCCCAAATTCGGCAAGAGCCCGGGGAAACAGTACACCATTACTGGGCCAGATTCCTCCTGGTTAGAAACAGGATAAAGGACTGCCGCGAGAGGGATGCAATTTCATTCTTCTGTAACAACTGCACGGACATCGGAATCCTCAACGCCATAAGTCGCCGCGAAATTACACGCTTCGCCGACTTGACATCCATAGTACGAAAGTACTGTGCAACAGAAAGCGTTCGAAAAACCGAAACAAAATTCTGGGACAATCCGACCCTGAATACAATCCCAGTCCGAAACAAAAGGGCGCATTATCGCCAGGCACCTGGGCCAAACAGCAAAAAACAAAAACCCTCTATAGGGTATGGAACCGTACTGGAGGGATGGCTCAATGGACCCTGTAAAATTCATAGTTCAGGGGAAGTCACACCAACTCATAGCCTTAGAGCATGTTGGATACTCCGGCAGGTGGCCAGAAGTGGCGAGGAGCTTCTAACTCCAGAATCCGCAGAGCACCACCCCAGAAACGCCAGTACGGTGTCAACAGTCTTCGAGACTTTCGCATCAAACAATGCGAGGAAACGAACGCTCCGCAGCCTTACCGAAGTCTACCAAGTAGCAACAATAAACCCATGGAGTGACACGGCTATTACCTTTAATGCCAGTGACGAACCTAAATTCCGGACAGCCCGAGCACCAGCCGCACTGGTCCTCAGTCCGATAGTGGACGGCTTACGTCTTACAAAGGTACTCATGGACGGCGGCAGTGGACTGAACCTCATCTACGAGGAAACGCCTGCGAAAAATGGAAATAGACTGGAGCCGCATTGAGCGAAGCAACACAACCTTTAGAGGAATAATCCCCAGCCGGGAAGCGTGCTGTTCAGGGAAAATCACACTGGATGTGGTGTTCGGCACGCCGGATAATTACAGATCCGAGGAGGTCACATTTCAAGTGGCCCCGTTCAGCAGCGGATACCACGCTCTGTTAGGGCGAGAAGCATTCACAATTTTTCAAGCTATACCCCATTACGGGTACATGAAGCTCAAAATGCCCGGACCCAACGGAATCATCACTCTTGCTAGTGATCCGGACACAGCGCTCCGCGCCGAAAACAAGACAGCCGCACTGGCCCTCGAGGCATTGTCCGAAGCCCTAGCGGCCGAGGAACTAACTGTGTTGCGCTCCACGGTGGACAGGGATGACGTGATACTCGACAAAAGATCCAAGTCCACCTCCTTCAAGCCGGCAGACGAAATAGTCAAGTTCCAAGTCCATCCAACGGACACTACAAAAACGGCCTCCATCGGGGCACAACTAAACCCAGATGTAGACGCCGCACTCAGAGAATTCCTACGAGAAAATTGGGACATTTTTGCCTGGCACCCTTCAGACATGCCAGGAATCCCACGCAGGCTGGCCGAGCACAGCCTGAACATCCTAAAAGGATTCAAGCCCGTTAAGCAGACTCTTCGGCGTTTCTCCGAACCCAAGAGACAAGCCATGGGAGAGGAGCTAGCCAAACTACTGGAAGCCGGATTCATCAGAGATATAAAACATCCGGACTGGCTAGCAAACCTGGTGATGGTACCAAAGAAGGACAAATCCTGGCGCCTATGCGTCGATTTTAAAGACCTAAATAAGGCCTGCCCAAAGGATCCCTTCCCCCTCCCCCGCATTGATCAAATCATCGACGCCACTGCAGGACACGATTCATTGTGTTTCCTCGACGCATACTCTGGCTACCACCAAATCAAGATGGCAGAGTCAGACCAAGCCGCAACGGCATTCATCACCCCATACGGCCCATTCTGCTTCAACACAATGCCCTTCGGGCTCAAAAACGCCGGCGCAACATATCAGCGCATGATTCAGACATGTCTGGCCAACCAGATCGGCAAAACGGTTGAAGCATACGTGGATGACGTGGTCGTCAAAACCAAACACGTCGAAACTCTAATAGACGACTTGAGGCTCACGTTCGATAACCTCCGAACATATGACATTAGGCTTAACCCGGAAAAATGCGTTTTCGGCGTACCAGCCGGAAAGCTCTTGGGCTTCATTGTATCCGGTAGGGGAATTGAAGCAAACCCAGCCAAGATCCGAGCTCTGTCACAATTGGATATCCCAAAAGATCTCAAGCAAATACAAAAATTGACTGGATGCGTGGCGGCTCTAAGCCGCTTCATCTCCCGCTTGGGGGAAAAGGCATTACCCCTTTACCGCCTCCTCCGGCGCACCGAACACTTCGAGTGGACGGATGCCGCCACGGCCGGACTCGAAGAAATAAAAGCCATACTGGCAACAAACCCTGTCCTGGCCGCGCCAAACATCGGCGAACCAATGTTGTTATACATCGCGGCAACTCACCAAGTTGTAAGCGCAGTCCTCGTCGTCGAACGAGAAACGGACGGACACAAATTCCCTGTCCAGAAACCAGTGTACTACGTGTCCACTGTCCTCACTCCATGCAAGTCCCGGTACCCGCATTACCAAAAAATAGCATACGTAGTGTTCATGGCATCCCGGAAGCTACGACACTACTTTCAAGAGTGTTCGATAACAGTAGCCTCCGAAGTACCTCTTAACGATATCATAAACAACCGCGACGCAACAGGCCGGATTGCCAAATGGGCCATTGAGCTCCTCCCGTTCGACATAACATATAAGCCACGGCGAGCCATCAAGTCGCAAGCCTTGGCTGACTTTGTCGCGGAATGGACTGAAGCCGAACTCCCTAAAGAGTACGACACATATTCCAACTGGACCATGCACTTTGACGGCTCTAATATGCTGGTAGGTCTGGAGGCTGGCGTCGTCCTGACGTCCCCAACAGGACATACAGTCCAATATGTACTCCAGATAATGTATATGGACTCCAACAATGCAGCCGAATACGAGGCCCTTCTACATGGCCTCCGGATGGCAGTCTCCATGGGCATTCAACGCCTAGAGGTGCGTGGGGATTCGAACCTCGCGATATCCCAAATAAACGGAGACTTTGACGCCAAAGATCCGAAAATGGCAGCTTACCGCAACGCCGTCCTAAATATGTCAGCTCGGTTCGAAGGGCTGGAATTCCACCATATAGCCCGGGAAAATAATCAGGCAGCAGACGTCCTGGCACGCATCGGTGCAAGGCACGACGCAGTCCCCCCCAACATTTTCCTGGAAAGGTTATTCAAGCCATCCGTACAGTGGGAAGGGGAATCCGGAATTAACAATCCAGACCAGGCCACATCACCTGACCCAGAATACCATGACACAACGGAAGACTCCGTCAATGAAGTCACACCCTCAGCCCACGAAATAATGGCAGTAATTGCCCCGTGGACAGAACCATTCTTAGCCTACTTAACTAGGCAGGAACTCCCCGAGGACCAAAATGAGGCACGCTGCATAGTGCGGCGATCTAAAGCCTATAAAGTCCATGAAGGAGAGCTTTATAAGAAAAGCACCACCGGAGTCCTTCAAAGGTGTATCTCCGAAGAGGAAGGGCGGAACCTTCTGGCGGAAATTCACGCCGGACTCGGCGGGCACCACGCCGCAGCCCGAGCCCTTGTAAGCAAGGCCTTCCGTACCGGATTTTATTGGCCGACGGCCCGGGCAGACGCTCAGGACTTAGTCCAGCGATGCGTCGGTTGCCAATTATTCGCTAATCAAAGCCACATGCCGCCTACCGCCCTACAAACCATACCCATAACCTGGCCTTTTGCGGTCTGGGGGCTTGACATGGTTGGACCCCTTAAAGGAGGAACCCACAAGCAAAAATACCTACTGGTCATGGTGGATAAATTCACCAAATGGATAGAGGCCAAGCCTGTAAAGACGGCAGAATCCGGACCGGTGATAGACTTCATATCCGGGGTTGTACACCGTTACGGCGTCCCCCACAGCATCATCACTGACAACGGCACAAACTTTACGGCCGACGAAGTTAAACTCTGGTGCAAAAACATGGGCATTAAGCTCGATTACGCTTCAGTCTATCACCCACAAACCAACGGTCAAGTCGAGCGAGCCAACGGTCTCATCATGAGCGGCATCAAACCCAGACTAGTGCGATCCCTCAAGGAATCTAACACGCACTGGGTAGAGGAGCTTGACTCCGTACTCTGGGGGCTGCGGACCACGCCGAATCGCACTACCGGATTCACACCATTTTTTATGGTATACGGCGCAGAGGCAGTCCTGCCATGCGACATAATTCATGACTCACCTCGCGTACGGATGTATGAAGAAAGAGAAGCCGAGCTCGATCGGCAGGACAGCTTGGACGCACTGGAGGAGGAGCGCGACGTGGCAAAAGCATGCTCCGCATTCTATCAACAGTAGGCTCGAAGATATCAAAGCAGAGAAGTACGGGCCAAAACTTATAACGTTGGCGAACTAGTTCTACACCTGCCGGACAAGAAAAAAGACAAACTAAAGCCTAAATGGGAGGGTCCCTTCATAATCGACCAAGTCCTGACTAGTGGAGCGTACCGTCTGCGAAACGCATCGGACAACCGACTCGACCCGAACCCATGGAACGCAGCATGCCTACGAAGATTCTACGCCTAGCGCCTGACTCCGTGTTCGTCTCCTTCCTCTATCCCCTTTTTATTTTTTATTTTTTCAAATTAGCTGCCTGGTATTTCTCTCCTTCTCTCTACCTTTTTTCCCAAGCCCTTAGGGGCTTGCCTACGCGTTGTTCGCACATACTTGACGCGCCACCCGTGCTCATTATACCTGGGGGCTTCTTTATCAGAAGTTTATATAAACGGGCCTCATGCCCAAAACATGTGTGACACTTCCGCATGAACCTTTTATACACCATTATATGCATCGATATGACTTAAGTTTTGGCCAAGCTGGGTTGCCTGGCTCCTGTGCTTACCCCTACGTTCCCGTTTGTTCGGCTAGGTGGTAAAGGGAGCACCTCTGCGATTGTTACTGCCGGGTCAGCCGGATGTGTACCTCAGACTGGGTGAAGCCGAAAGCTAGCGTTCTTAAGGGAATATTCGGTCGGTGAACTAAAAGATGATTTTTCTTGTTTATTTATCTGCCCCCAGATGCTTTTCTGCTTTTTTCTCGCAGTCCGGACATGCACTTTAGGGCATGCCTCCCAGGGAAAGGAACCCCTAACGGAACTATTCTCCCTGGAAGATGTTTCTTACTAACCATGTAATATAACATAACTAGTTGGGCACTTGTCTGCTAAAGCACTTATGACCCCTACGCCTGGTCTCCATGCATGCCCCGGTTCTTACATAACCGAGAGGGTATTCGGACACACTCCGGACTATCGGGTCCAGAGGTCGAAGCGAAAAGGTCCGCAATGACAAACGATCTACAATCCGGCTAGAAGGCATTTTACATGTCATTTTAAATTACATAGTCAATTTGACTCGGTATATTCTTCTTCAATACCATCCAACAGGCTGTCTAATTTACAGTCCTGTTGAGAATACTTGGCAGCCAGCTCTACCTGGCCATACACTAAACTGACAGGGATCTCCTTTCCGTCAGGCCCCACAGGGCCGACCTCGGCCATGTGGTTCGGGTCAGCCTTCGTGTACCGAGTCTTCACCATGGCCCAGGCCTCCCTGGCACCTTGACGGCAGGCCGATATCTTCCACAACCGGAAGCGCTGCCGCACTCCCTCCAGCTTCTCTGCAAGCTCTCCAAGGCCTTCGGGCATGGAGAGGGATGGCCACATAGCCTGGACGACGCCTTGCATCGCCTGCCGAACTCGTTCGTGCAGTTGCAATAGCTCGGGAAGAAGGTCCCCCGCTGAACCGGGCATCTCCTCCGCAGGACGACCTGTCAGCACATCTGCAGACATAGCTCTGTCAATCGACTTCCTCGCCGAACTCTTTTTTCGAAGATTCGTTTAAGCACTTACTAAAAATGCCGCGTCGAAGTCGCCGATTCTCCTTTACGGAATCAGACAGCTGAGCACGAACATCCTTTAGTTCCTCGCCCAGCTGGGTATTGGCGTCTTGAAGCTTGTTCTTCTCTTGCCTCACCCTCGTCAGCACGCTCTCGCCGGCCTTTAACTGGCGCAGGAGTTGCTACTTGTTCGGATTCACTCCGGCCCCATCTGCACTATTATTGCCAGAATTGCACATATGCCGCACTCCACAGCAGAACTATCTTTCGAAGCATATATTACCTGAGGGGGTCCCCTTGGCATTCTCTGAAGCGGCCAGTGCGGCCTCGATTTGGGCCTTGCACTCTTCCAGCTCCTGGGACAGTTGCGTGTTCTTCTTTGTAAGATCCTGCATAACATATGATCCTTAAATCAGTTATCTTAACTGTTTCAAGTATCGGGGCTACTGACATATATAACCATCAGATTTACTCACCCGTATGTCTTTCACATACTGCTCTGTGGCTCTGGCTAGACCATTTTGAGCGGCACGGAGATACGCATCTCCCATATTAAAGGCGTCCAACGCCTCTTGGGAAAAACATGCGTCACGAAGAACAGCCCGGCGACGCCTGTGGTTCACGGCACTCTCCACCTCTGAATTGGTGGCAGATAGCCCGTCCGCGTCCTCTGTCGGAGGAGCGTCCGGTGCGCCCCCCGTGTTCGCCTCCGCTTCCGGACCCGGCCTTGAAGCCTGGCCGGTGGATATAGTCCGGCGGGCGCTCTTCCTCCTAAGGAGAGCATGGGCGTTAGTGTGACTTGAGGGCATAAACCCTAGGCGTTAAAATTGCACGCCGTACCGTTGCGCCGGAATCTCGATCCGTTCCGCACTTCTTTTTAGCCCGCCTGGCTTCAATGGCCCTTGTTGGCTACCCACCGCGGGCTCGGCCCTCCGCCTCAAGGATTTCCCCTGCAAAGCGAAACACTATTGGTTTACGGCAATCAAAATAAAGCATGGATGAATCCTCTTGAAAGTACTGGGACTTCGGTCTCGGTTACCTTTGAGGCCGGAAGTAGTCCGGGATAGTCGGCCGTAATGGCCACTAAGGTGTTGTCCTTACTCAATTGATGAAACACCCCATCAATTAACTCCACACATAAGTCCGGGTCCTCTTGGGAGTCCGGATCGAGGGACCGTTCTGGGTCCTCGGGTTGCGGAGGAGGGCTGTTTATCTCCTTCACAGTCTGGCGCAGCTCCTGCGTTAACATCGCTAGACTAGGTACTCAATTATGGGAATTTCGAAAGCGGGTATACAAGTGAAAGTGTTCGCTCACCCATCTTGGAGGACTGTACATAGAGAATCCGCCCCGTGGGTTGACACGGAGGAATTCCTCTTCTTCTCCCTTGTACAAAGCGGATAAGATCTTCGTTAGAGTGGCGGCCGAATCCGGCCCCTTGCGACCGCACCAGGTGGCGTCGTCCTCCCCGTTGAAATCCCACATGGGGTGGCCTCTGTACTGAAGCGGCTGCACCCCCCGCGTAATGCATGTGGCCATGACCTCGATCATGGTCAATCCGGAATGAGCCAACAATCTTATCCGGCTCATCAGGTAAAGGACGTCCCTATCAGTTTCCCTCTGAGGGTTTCGTGGGCGCCAGCTCAGGCGTTTCTTCAACGGAGCATTGTTAAACTCAGGGAGGCCGATCCGTACAGGGTCCGGCAGGGGGACGTCATCCATATAAAACCATTCCGAAGGCCAGTCCTCGGACGCCTTCTTTGGGGTACCGGATAGATATCCGGTCCCGGCGATGCGCCATAGTTCGGCTCCGCCCACTTGATAAATTGACCCCTCCTGAGAGCGGGGCACAAGGTAGAACAACCTCTTCCACAGCACGAAATGGGCCTCGATGCCCAAAAACAGCTCGCAGAGGGCCACGAAGCCCGCAACATGCAGAATGGAGGCAGGCGTGAGGTTGTGTAGCTGGAGGCCGTAGAACTCCAGTAGCCCTCGGAGAAACGGATGAATTGGAAATCCGAGTCCTCTTATTAAATAAGGGACTAGGCATACCCGCTCTCCTTGAGAGGTATTGGGGACGCTCTCCGCCGCTATAAGTGGCGATCCCGGCTCGAACTAGGACCATATATGCTGGGGGGAGTAGCCCCTTGGATTGAAGCACTACTAGCTTGCTATGCGGGACAGAACACCGCTCCCAATCTCCGGGCCGAGGGCTGGAGAGGCGAGAGGAGGAGCTGCTTCGACCGGCCATGATGGAATGGATCTCTGTCGAAAGTGCTCTGATGGATACTTGCAAGGGGAAGATGGTGTGGAATTGGATCTAAACCCCCGTCTCTTTTATGGGTGGCTCATTTACGCGACTGGGAGGGGTAAATGAAAAAAAACTGGCTTTTCGCATTTGTTTGACATGTGGAAGATGGTCATTATTGGGCACAGAACCTGAGGAGAGCAACACGCACCAGAAGCCGGACACTATTCGACAGATACATGGAATTTGGACAAGAACCCTCCTTGCAATGCCGAAGACAAACTTGCGCGCCGGACTCATCGTCATTGAAGCCTGGTTCGGGGGCTACTGAGGGAGTCCTGGATTAGGGGGTGACCGGATGGCCGGACTATGACCTTTGGCCGGACTCCCGGACTATGAAGATACAAGATTGAAGACTTCGTCCCATGTCCGGATAGGACTTTCCTTGGCGTGGAAGGCAAGCTTGGCGATATGATATGAAGATCTCCTCCCATTGTAACCAACTCTGTGTAACCCTATCCCTCTCCGGTGTCTATATAAACTGGAGAGTTTTAGTCCGTAGGACGAACAACAATCATACCATAGGCTAGCTTCTAGGGTTTAGCCTCTCTGATCTCGTGGTAGATCAACTCTTGTACTACCCATATCATCAATATTAATCAAGCAGGAGTAGGGTTTTACCTCCATCGAGAGGGCCCGAACCTGGGTAAAAACATCGTGTCCCTTGTCTCCTGTTACCATCCGCCTAGACGCACAGTTCGGGACCCCCTACCCGAGATCCGCCAGTTTTGACACCGACAGACGTACTCCCCTCCGCGTGGGAAACAACTGCCGAGTCTTCCCTGCCTCAGTGTCGTTCCCTTCCTAGGCCTCGCCGTCGTCCACCGCCCTAGTGCTCTCGGCGCGCCCTGGTCAACGTGGACCGACATGCATCTGAAGTGGACTGTACGTGAAGAGGCCGACAACTGGGTCCATGGCCGCATGCAAGGAAATGCCTCCTTATTACGTGCAAAATAATGATTCCTCCACCTGACATCAGGGACCCACCGAAAGGGCCTCTGTATTTCACGAAAAAAACGTTACCGCCGCTAATAGCTCGGACCCACCAGCTATATCTTCGCACGCAAGGAAGTGCCTCCTTATTATGCACAAAAAAATGAATACTCCCCCTGTTAGCTGGGACCCAGTATAGTGGCAGGCTGACTTGTGGGCCTACTAAGTTGACGGGGACGGAGGGCTTTGTCAACTTAGTCAATATGCACGATTCTAGCTCCAGTGACCGTACGATGTCCATCCAACGGCCGTAGTGCTTCTTCAACCTCTGGTCTTCTTGCTCCAGTCGCCCAAACCAGCGTCGGTCGTAGCTCGTGCTCCTGCCTCCCGTGGCCGGCTGTGATGCAGCGGAGGCCTCACCGGCCCCTACTACTCCCATCGCTGGCCAGGCCATCCCTCTACTCACCCACACCCCCTGTTATTCTGCGGCGACGGCAGCCTCACACCGCAGCGAACCAGTGAACCCTCGTACTCCTCTACGCGTGGGCATCCACTGCCGCGTCTTCCCCGGCTCCATGTCGTCCCCTTCCTAGGCATCGCCGTTGCCCACCGCCATGGTGCTCTCGGTGCGGCGTGGTTAACATGGTCAAGGAACGGCTTCCATCGGACGTGGGCTGTACGTGGAGAGGCTGACAGCTGGGTCCACGGCCGCAGCAAGGAAGTGCCTCCATATTACGTGCAAAATAATTATTCCTCCACCTGACAGCGGGGACCCACCGGGCGGGCCACCGTATTTCGCGAAAAAAAACGTTTCCCCTGACTGCTGGGACCCACCAGCTACATCTTCGCACGCAAGGAAGTGCGTCCGGGCAAAAAAAACGAGTTGCCCCCCTGACTGCTGGAACCCACCAGCTACATCTTTGCACGCAAGGAAGTGCCTGACTGTCGGGACCCACCTGGTCGAAGCGTAAGTAGCATTATCATTCTGGTCGCAAACGTGTACGTACATATATACTGGTGGATATAGAGGCGCACACGTGTCGTAGTAGAGGCGCGTACATGTCGTAGTAGAGGTGCGCATGTAGCATGTACACGTACGTACAGCGGCCATGGTGCAAGAAAGAAAATACGGCCACGTATGTGTACATATGGGCGGGGTCTTGAACGCCTACTCGCGCATACGTACGGCCAGGGCTCGTGTACATGGCTGGGTCGGAACGGAGAAACAGCGTCGTCATCGTGTTCATGGGGAGCCAACTGGATGGGTCGAAACGGAATGCGTGGTCGTGTTCATCGGGAGGGCTTGGACGAAACAGGCGATGGAAACGAGGCCTGGCGTACCGCAGAACGGAGGAAACGGCCTTGTGTTTGACCGGCCACATTCGAAACGGGGGTCCTGTTGATCGGGAGGGGTGTGGCGTATCGCAAAACGGAGGAAACGGACCTCCTACATTCGAAACGGGGGTGTTGTTGATCGGGAGGGGTGTGGCGTGCCGCAAAACAGAGGAAACAGACCTCCTACGGTCGAAACGGGGGTCCTGTTGATCGGGAGGGGTGTAGCGTACCGCAAAACAGATGAAACGGACTTGTGTTGAAGCGCTACGGTCGAAACGGGGTCCTGTTCATCGGGAGGGGTGTGGCGTAGCAAAAAACGGGACTCCATGGGATACTGTTCATCTCCACCGTCGACCTCCTCCAGCTTCCACGGGCTACCATCGACCTCCTCCAGCCTCCACGGGCTCCTGTTCATCCAGCCTCCACCAGCTACTATTCAACCACCCCTCCACCATCTACTGTTCATCCAGTCCTCCACACCACGGGGTCATGTTCATCCAGAGGCAACGCCACCGCTCACTATTCATCCAACCCCCCCCCCCCGCAACACTCACTATTCATCCAATCGATCAGCTTCAGTTAGCAGCAGTAGCGAAGGAATCGCTCGATCGGGTTCAGTTAACAGCCATCAATCGATCACTCGGGTTCAGTAACGCATAGCCTGCAGTGCAATCGCTCGGGTTCAGTTAGATCCCAACGCCTCGCTCGGGTTCAGTTAGAGCCAACGCCTCGCACACACGTGTGTACGTGTACGAGAGAAACACGCATCGCTCGCCCCCCCCCCCCCGACCTCCCACCGTAACCGGGAACTCCCTGAAATTTTCCTCGCCCACGCTTCTACCACGGTTTTTTACGTCATGGACGTCCCAAAGAATGTCATGCAGCTGCATCTCCGGCCCGCCTAGGACGAAAAGCCCATTTTCTGTCATGATTTTTTGTCATAGAAGTAGGAGCCCACCACATCTATGATGATATCGGGTTTTGTCACAATTATCGTCATAGAAGTGTCATATGTATGACAAAAAAAAATTTTGTTCGGCGCAAAATGTCATGGATGTGTCTTTTTTTGTAGTGGGTGTAGGACATAGAATCCATCATTAAGAGAATCACTCGGTTGCTGGATGCAACAGAAGTCGGTCTTATGGCCGAAGGAGGGCCTGGCGTCCCTTTTCTTCTTGTCCTTGACCTCTCCACCCCGTGTGCCGTAGTAAAACATAGCACTGTCCAGAACAGACTTGATGTGGGTGTAATCATTTTTGTTAATGTTCTTTGACGAGTCCAAGTAAAGAGCGTGGGAGTATCGGGGGTAGAGGATGATGAGGACGGCGCGCCCGCCGCTGCGCAAAATAAGTACACCTCAAATTAATTAGCCTCCACCATGCAAATGAATGATTGAAATTGAAGGAAGGATATCCACGCGGATGACATACAGGGGATGATAAGGCACGAGAATCGCCTCCTTGTCCTTATTGGTGAGCATGAAATTGGTGATGTATTCCCTCGCGTATTGACGGTGCTCTGCGCAGACTCCCAAGAAGCCCCCGTGCATGAAGTATGGGTCAGCGACATAGATATGAGGTATTTGCTCAACCCCGATGCGGTAGTTCATGTGCGAGGCATAAATGCGGACAAACGTGAAATCCAGCTTCTTCAAGTGAAACATGTCGAAGATGTAATCGAATTGAAGGAAGAACTTCTCCGCGGGGAATGTGTCGACGTACGACAATTGTCGCGGCACGTTAACCACGTAGAGTGGGTATCCTGGATTTTTCGAGGCGATGAGGCCTTTCTCTATCCGCAGCACATGGTCATGAAGTCTCCTTAGATCGCCGAATCTGGCCCTAGCGCTGCTTTAGGTAGGATTGGTTCACCGGGGATATGCCATTTTGCCGCACTAGGGATATCTATATGGTCTTGAACCCGAGGCTGCTGAGGCGGCTGGATCATAGAAGTAGCTTTCTTGCATTTCCTTGATCTCTTCCTAGGCTTCTTTGCTATCGGAAGGTCGTCCATAATACATTCAGACTCCGGAGGCGGCAATTCAGGCACCGACTCATGACGCTCAAACCCTAAGTAGGCGCTAGTATTGAAATACTGTTGAGTGTCATCATCATCCTCATCCTCATCTATGGTGACGTCACCAGTGACTAATGGAGCATCTTCCTCACCCTGTCCGCTATCACCCAGCATGACAGCCGACGCTAATTGGGTAGGTGGGGTGTTGATGTTCATACCTAACTGTGTGCTCATGGGTGTGCTCCCGACCGCCTCCAGACAAAGCAGACTATTTGGCCACAACAGGACCCACCCATTGCAATCACCAAGCGGTCGCAGGGTCTCGTCATCATCCCCCCTAGTACCAGAGGAGCCAAATTCTCGTGGCCCGGTTTGACACTGGCCACGGAAACCTTGAAGACGTCCGGGGGGATCGGCCGGCCGTGGAACAATGGTTCCTTAGACTTCATTATCATCACCTTCCCCACGTCCACCTTCTAGTTGTCGATGGTGTACAATATGGTGCACGGGGTTACGTCGGCCTGCAAAGACATGTCTACAACGTGAGACATCCGAAAGGCAATGGAAACGGGAGATTATACATTTATTGAAGAGGGCCTGTGTGACACATATCGTGAGGGCGTCAAGCTCAGCCAAAGACGAAGCACCGCCGAGCACGTCCGGTGCTGGAGCCGATGTGGGAGCCGGTGCGGGAGCAGGTGCAGGTGTTGGTGCAACGCTAGTCGAGCTACTCCCGAAGAAGTCAGCAAGGGGAAAGTCCGCTGCATTTTTTTCTGGATTTTGCCTGCTCCAATTGAAAACGGCCAGAACCAAGACAGTAGACATATATGCAACCACCTGTTTAGCGGCAGCTACAACTGTTGCGACTGTCTCAGATGATTTCTTCTCAACCGCAATCTCAACCTTCTTGTCGATGTTTTCTTCAAATAACCTCCGTCTTTCCTTTCTCTCCTCCGTGACCTCACAATAGTACTTCTTCCACGTGGCGCCGTCTCTGACACCGTGCACGCGTCCATACGATGGTCGATTCTCCACCGGGAGTCCTTTCAATATGTTCAACGCCCGGTTGAATGGAGTGTCCCACTAGGGCCTCGCCAAAGCCTCAGATGGCGAGTCGCTTTCGGCCACAATCCTGTGCTGCTCTCTCTGCAAAAGGCACAAGGATCGTTTACAAATATGACTAACATGCAGTCGAATTGATCAGAAACTAAAATTACCAGCAGTATCATGAACTCCATCGTGACTGGGTCGAACTCGAAAACATTCTTGACTGAGTCCCAATGGTGCCGTGCCCTGAGGACGTCACGCTCCTGCGGGATGGTGAAGTCCGCCAAGGGGTCTAGGATGCCCAAACTCTCGCGTTCCGCGTCCTCCTTGGCCCATATGGTCCTCTTCCCACCGTAACCACGGCTTCCGAGGTGGTGGCACCCCATGTTCCTCTGTTGAAGCCCCTTCATGTACTTCGACTTTTTTTGGCAGCTTCGACCTCGCAAGTCGCCTTGAATATTTCAAAGTGCTCTTCCATGATTGTCGGATTATCCTTTACAATCTCAGAGTAGGGTTCGTTTTTGTTGATGATCCGATGTTTCACCCTTGCTTTCCAGGCAGCCAACGCGTCGCTAAACTTGGTCATGGCGTGTTTGTTTATCTTCTTCATTGCCGGGTCCTTATCTGGATCTTTATAATCCTTTTCATTCTGGCCCGGGAACAAGAATATTTGGTGCAGCTTCTTTAGGAGGGAGGGCCTCATATTATCTATCTTTTGTAGTTTCTCATTGTTGATGGTGGCGGTTGTCTGTCCGATGCAGCCTATTTGATTGCCGCAGCACGTGCGCGCTTCCGCGGGCATGTTTGGCTCAAAAATGTCATCATCCACCTCCGTGATCACTAGTCTAGTAGTCCTGAGCTTGTTAGGAAGCCGTTACCTCTTTGCTTTCAGTTCTATACTGGCTCCGCTAGTCTCGGCGCCGGTCTCAGTCTCGGCGCCGGTCTTGATGCCAGTCTCAGTCTCAGCGCCGATCTCAGTCTCAGCGCCGGTCTCGATGTCGGTCTCAGTCTCCGATGTGACAAGTGGACCCAGCAACATCAACTGTTGATCGTCGGCTTCCCTCAAAAATTCGACTGCCGCCATATAGACGTTGTCGCAGTCACTAGAACCCTGTCCTTCATCGTTGCTAGCCATGTTTCCTACGATTAAATATAGTCAATTAATTCTAGACCTAATAAAATGAATAATGACATAAAAAAGGCCTATGCTTTGCAGGAACGTTGACTCCTTCCCGGTGCGGCAAATCCCAGGCACTCGATATGTCCTAGTTTGTAGCACAAGTCATGCCAAAATTCACGGAAAATTTTGGCATGACCTTTGCTAAGAAGTGGACAAATCGAGAACCTGAAATTTCCCGGAACGAAAATGAATCAACATTCTGGCAAAACATAGGCCACTCGGCTTCATTCCCTGGAAAGAATAAAAGGCCACTTGGGCACAATCGAACCACTTCTATGTTGCATATAACAGGACCACTTAAGAATATGTACACGAGAAACTACAGTAGTAGATAAACATGTGCAAACACAATTGAGGAATTTGCATATATCCTGACCACTTCAAATTTGCATCTCCTAGCGTTTTACACTTCAAGAAAATCTACACAAATCTCATGCTCTCTCAAACTCAATTCAAAAACCAAATATAGATTATATTTAGTTAACTACTGAACTAAACTTTACTCTAAACTAAACCCTACTGCCCTAATTAACATCTAGTTAAACAAACTCAATTCAAAAACTAAACCCTACTAAACTAATTAACATCTACAATATCTACTACTTAACATCTATTACCCTAACTAAAAAACATCTACTATTAACCATACTGCCCTAGTTAACTAGTACCATCACTACTACTAATTAACATCTACTACTACTACTAAAAATCATTATCTATGAAACCTAGTACTAATTAACATCTAATACTACTGCTAATTAACATGGCACAGGAAGAAAAAGTAGAGAGAGAGGGGGTCGGTGGTGGGGAGGTGCTCAGTGATGGAGGTAGGGGCGGCGAGGGCGGGCTCGGTATCGTGAGGCGGCGGTCCTGGGCGGGCTCAGGCAGCGGCGAGGAGGTCGAGGGCGGCGACGGTGAGATCGAGAGCGGCGGCGGGCGGCGGCGGTGAGGTTGAGGGCGACCTCGGGCGACGGCGGTGGTGAGGGCATGCTCAGGCTCGGGTGGCGCGATAGACGATGGCGACAGAGGAGTTGGGGGAACAAGGGGGAGAGGGGGGAATGGAGGACTTAGCAAAATTTTGAGCCCGTGGGTGGTTAAGTCGAACTAGCAGTAGCGCTGTTTCGGAAACGCGCTATAGCTAAGTTAGCTATAAAGCGTTTTAGCAAAACATGCTACTGCTATAGGTAGTTATTTCTTTTGTTTATCCTTACATTTTATTTTTTTCATTTCTCTGTTTCCTACTTCTTTCATTTTCATTTACTTATTCAATTTTTTCATTTTTATTTTCTTTCTTAGCAGTAGCGCTCTACGCAGGAAACGCGCTGCAACAACGACCATAGTGGTGGCACGTTGCATGCGGAATCGCTACTACTATTCCTAGCCCACCGCCAACACAGTGGGAATTATAGTTGTAGCACTTTTTGCTGCACACGTGCTACTGCTATAGTTGTAGCTATAGCGTGCTTTTCTAGAACGCGCTACTACAAAGTAGCAGTAGCACCCTATTTTAACCAGCGCTACTGCTATACCTCTATGTGTAGGCTTTTCCCTAGTAGTGTAAATTAGATTGAACCAGTGGTGCTCGATGGCAACAGGAGGATTTGGTATACCAGTTCGCCCTTCTGCCAAAGGACTACGTCTGATTGGAGGGGTTGTGACTTAACACGGAAGATAAAGTCTCTTGGCCCTATTCTTCTTCAACTAAGAGCTTATCAGACTCCAGTTGATTACACTCGTGGCAGATACTTGTCGGTGATCTCCAAATCTTCGGTTGACCTTCGCGAACCACAATCACTCTTGGTTGCTGAAGATCTAGCTCGGCGAACAGAACAACTCTTCAACACTCAAGCCGAAACATATCCGTCTAGAGAGTGCGCAGCTCTAAAGAGTAATAGGTACAAGAACTCTCACTCAGTACTACTGTGATACTAAAACACGGTCTAAGTTAGGGCTCTTGATTTTTTCTCTCGGTGGATTTTAAACTCAAATCACTCGGAGAGCGGATGCTCAGTCAATCTTATCAGAAATCTTAAGCGGAGTAGCCAACGAACAACGTTGGAGCGGGGTGGCTATTTATAGCCGAAGCCTTCCATGAAGGGAAATGACCAAATTGGACATGTGGATCAGCCAATAACCGAACGACACGAGTCCAACGGTCGGAAATTTGAGAATAACGGTAACATTACTTGTGGAGCAAGTAAAGCTAACTCCTTAGTCCGAAAGATATCTCCTGCAACACAAAGGAGAATGTTTACTGCTGCCAGGTAATCATTCGGAGCATAAAGAGGTTTCTCTCACATCTTTCATAGGTTTTGGGTTAAGCATCACAGTGGATCTAAGCTTCGAGAACCTATACCCCTCTTAATAGTACCTAGGTCCTATGACTCAAATAAATGAAAGAAGAACAATGAAATAAATACTACGTGTTCACTTTGTCTTCGACTTTCATTTGCTGTAGTTAATGTTCTCTGAACAGAATCTGTGAACAGAATCTCCGAACAAATTGCTTCTCGTCAGCGATAAATTTTCGGGGGTTAATTCCTTCACGTCAATCTTCTCACCTACATGTCTTCAACAGATGTAGCTCATTCTTCTCTCCAACACAGATATTCCTCGGTGATGTTCCTAGAACTTACACTACTAGGGCGCGTGTCACAAAGAGGCGCTATTGCTACAGAATTAGCAGTAGCGCGGCTCGCTAGAACAACGCTTCTAGTAAATTGCCCGATCATTCCTGCCAAGTGAGGTTTAGCAGTAGCGTGTCCACATTAACCGCGCTACTGCTACTGTAATAGTAGTAGCGCGCTTTCTGTGCAGGGCGCTACTGCTAATTTTGAACGTGGCCACATGGCGGGCCCTGCTTAGCAGTAGGGCGTCTGCCGGAAGCACGCTGCTGCTATCTTATTAGCAGCAGCGTGTTTTACACCTAGCGCTACTGCTAAACCGCAGCCACCACCTTCCCCCCCCCCAACCTCTCTTCCTTCACTTTCCCCTGGCTCCCACCTCCTCTCTCCCTCACTTTGCTTCTTCCTCACTACTTCTCCCCCCATTACTCTCCTTCTTCTACCTATCTTTCTATCTCTTTATTACTCCTAGCTAACTACACCACCTCCATTAATGCATCTCCTTTCTCTTTTTCCTTCCCCTCCACTAGTTCAATTCTACTTCTTGAGTTTGCATTGGTTTTTCCCTTGAAGAGGACAGGGTGATGCAGCAAAGTAGAGATAAGTATTTCCCTTAGTTAGAGAGCCAAGGTATCAATCCAGTAGGAGACAACGCACAAATCACCAATACCTACACAAACAATCAAACAACTTGCACCCAACGCGATAAAGGGGTTGTCAATCCCTTCATGGTTACTTGCAAAAGTGAGATATAATAGAGACAGATGGAACTAAACAAAAGATAAAGTAAATATTTTTGTTATTTTCTGTTTATAGATCGGAAAGTAAAAGATTGCAAAATAGTAGATCAAAAACTAATATGATGGAAAATAGACCTAGGGGCCATAGGTTTCACTAGAGGCTTCTCTCGAGATAGCAAATAATATGGTGGGTGAACAAATTACTGTCGAGCAACTGATAGAAAAGTGCAAAGTTATGACGATATCTAAGGCAATTGTTATGTAATATAGGCATCACATCCGTGTCAAGTAGACCGACTCCTGCCTGCATCTACTACTATTACTCCACACATAGACCGACTCCTGCCTGCATCTGGAGTATTAAGTTCATGAAGAACATAGTAACGCATTAACTAAGATGACATGATGTAGAGGAATAAACTCAAGCAATATGGTGTAGACCCCATCTTTTTATCCTTGATGGCAACAATACAATATGTGCCTTGCTACCCCTACTGTCACTGGGAAAGGACACTGCAAGATTGAACCCAAAGCTAAGCACTTCTCCCATTGCAAGAAAAACCAATCTAGTTGGCCAAACCAAACGGATAGTTCGAAGAGAATTACAAAGATATCAAACCATGCATATAAGAATTCAGAGAAGATTCAAATAATATTCATAGATAAGCTGATCATAAATCCACAATTCATATGATCTTGACAAACACACCGCAAAAGAAGATTACATCGGATAGATCTCCAAGAGCATCGAGGAGAACATGGTATTGAGAATCAAAGAGAGAGAAGAAGCCATCTACCTACTAGCTATGGACCCGTAGGTCTGAGGTAAACTACTCATGCTTCATCGGAAGGGCAATAGAGTTGATGTAGAAACCCTCCGTGATCGAATCCCCCTCTGGCCGGATGCCGAAAATGTCCCCTAGATGGGATCTCACGGGAACAAAAGTTTGCGGCGGTGGAAAAGTGTTTTCGTGGATCCTTATGGTGGTTTGGGGGTATATGTGAATATGTAGCACGAAGAAGTAGGTCGGTGGAGTCACGTGGGGCCCACAAGGTAGGGGCGCACCCTCCCACCTTGTGGACGCCTCGTGGCTCTTCCGACTTGATCTCCGAGTCTCCTGGGTGTCTTCTGGTCCAAGAAAAATCATCGCGAAGGTTTTATTCCATTTGGACTCAGTTTGGTATTCCTTCTCTGCGAAGCTCAAAAACAAGGGGGAAAAACTGGCACTGGGCTCTAGGTTAATAGGTTAGTCCCAAAAATAATATAAAATAGCATATTAATGCATATAATACATCCAAAACAGATAATATAATAGCATGGAACAATAAAAAATTATAGATACGTTGGAGACTTATCATTGAACTTGTCTCCTCCCAAACTAGCTAGCTAGGTAGATCTAGCATTTTCTGAAGTGACCTATGTACCTCCCTAACTAGATCTAGCCTTGTCAAGAAGAACTTTGTCCACTTTTGATCATTCCATAGTTGTGTGTGGCAACACCTATCAACATCATTTATCACCGTGCTCAATCTCGAGATAGGTGATTAAAAATGTATGAATTTGCAAGAATGGAAATATGTGTATGTGTGCGATATGACATATGGGGCGATATGATGGAAATTATGTGTGTGGCATGAGTTGCCGCCGAATTGTGCTTGTCAGTTGCCTATGTTTTGCCAAAATGTCGATTTATTTCCATTTCAGTTAATTCCGGGCAAACTCTATATGTCCTATTTTTAGGGAAGGTCATGTCGAATTTTTGTATGACTTTGATGCATGCATGCATTTTTATAATCATTTTATTATTATTACCGTGCATGCGTTCATGATGGTTAGTGGAACGATGGTGGACAGGTGGTTGCAGTCGGCGGTGCAAGACATGAAAGAGAATCCGGACAGAGATTTTATGTCTGTGTCAAATATGCAAAGGAGGTGTTTGGCTCGACCCCTATGATGATGGTCATGTGATGGCGCACCTTCTCATGACTGGTTTCATGGATGGCTATACTCAGTGGATAATTGAAGATGAGGATGATGAGGAGGAGGACGCCGATAGGGCAGGCAATGACAACACGGGGCAAGACGAAGAGATGATAGATAATGGTGGTGGAGAAGGGGCCGGACATGGTGGCGGGGAAGAGGCCGGACATGGCGGCGGAGAAAACATGGACTCCACACCACAGACTTTATTGGTACTAAGTTCAATCATGTGGGACCCACATGTTCAAGCACTGCTTCGCAAGGAGACGAGTACTGACAGAGCTGCTTCTAGAGAGGAGGCCAAGCTATAGCAACTAGTGGTAGACTCGAACACTCCATTGTATGATGGTTGCGATCCCGAGGTGAGCCGCTTGAGTTTCACGCTCGAACTCCTGAAGATGAAGGCTAAAACAAATGGACCGACACTAGCCTCGATGAGCTTCTCAAGTACATAAAGGATGTTCTTCCCGCGAGGAATCTATGTCCTACTAGTGTGGATGAGGCCAAGAAGATCGTGTGCCCTCTTGATCTGCCGCACGTTAGATACCATGCATGCATCAACAATTGCATAATTTATCAGAAGGAGCAGGCAGAAAAAACCAGCTATCCGGTGTGCAATGCTTCTCGATACAAGATGGCCGGGAAGAAATCTCCCCAGAAAGTTGTATGGTACTTACCGATCACTCCCCGTCTGCAATGTTATTTTGTAGATCCCAAGGAAGCAAAGCTCATGTGTTGGCATGCGGATAGGACAAAGCCCAACGATGGAGATGATCCGAAGCTGAGACACCTCGTGGATGGAAGCTAGTGGATAGCGTTCAACGACGAATGTCGGTATTTCGCATGTGATGCAAGGAACACCATGCTTGGCGCGTGTACCGATGGCATGAATCCGTTTCGAAACCAGAACACTAACCATAGCACATGGCCCATGTTTGTATGGATGTACAACCTCCCCCTGGTTGTGCATGAAGTCGAAGTACATACACATGAGCATGTTGATTCATGGGCCGAAACAAACCGGGAAATATTATTAATATATATATGGGGCTACTTCAAGAGGAGTTAGACACGTTATGGAAAACACCGGCCAAAACATGGGACGCCAGCAAAGGCGAGTATTTCTATATGAGAGACGCACTGATCACGACGGTGCACGACTATCTCGGTTACGGTATGTCGCATGCCAGGTGTGCCATGGATATTGCGGATGCACACGGTGCATGGATGATACAAAGTCTGAGCAAATAACGTCAACGAAAGATGGCGGGTCTGGGAAAATCATGTACATGGGGCATTGAAGATGGCTCGAGAAGAACGACTCATGGAGAAACCGTGGATATCTATTCAATGGTGAGGCTGAGCATCGAGGACCTCCACGTAAGCGGAGCGGTGCCAAAATCAATGAGCTGTTAAAAAACAGGGAACAGTGCCCTGCACCGGGAAAAAAGATGAAAAAGGTGCCGGAGCCGCTGCTGAAGGTATGGAAGACGAGGTCTATTTCTGGGACTTGGAGTACTGGCACAAACTCAGCACACCTCATTGCCTTGATCAAATGCATATCTATAAGAATGTCCTTGAGAGCTTGCTTGCAACACTGATGAACATACCGGATAAGACTAAGGATTGGCCGAAGGCAAGAAAAGACTTGCAAGATTTGAAAATCAGGGTAGATCTGCACATGCCGCCTCGTAAAAAGTCAGAGGAGACAGAGACGGAGACAGAGGCACGGAGAAGAAGGGCAAAAAAGTAAATGAAGAGGATTATCGCCCCCCCTTCTTGCTTCACCTTAAGTCCGGCTGAGATCGATCAATTCTTCAAGTGCCTTACTGGAATCAAAGTTAGTTCCGGTTACTGTGGGAAGATAAGTAGATTTCTAGACACGAAGAAGAAAAGGTTCAGTGGGATTAAGTCCCATGACTGTCATGTGATGATGACGTAGATACTACCTATTGGCCTTAGAGGGATAATGGACAAGCATGTCCGTGACATGCTTATTGGTCTCTGCAACTTTTTTGACGTCATCTCTCGAAAGTCGATCAGTGTGAAGCAGCTCCAAAGGCTACAGGAAGAGATCATTGTGATACTAAATGAGCTTGAGATGTACTTCCCGCCCGCATTCTTTGACGTCATGGTGCATCTGTGTGTCCATATTGTGGACGACATAATAGACCTGGGGTTGTCATTCCTGCACAACACGATGCTGTTCGAGAGGATGAATGGGGTCATCAAAGGATTCATTCGTAACATGTCCCGTTCAGATGGAAGCATTGTCCAGGGCTATCTGACACAAGAGTGCATCTCTTTCTACGAGAATTTTCTATACGGTATAGACCGGCTGCCTGGTGTTTATTTGCCCATTAACAAGCACGTGGGGAGGCTCAAAGGTGAAGGTCACTCCAACGGTCACAGGGAGCTGCATGTGGCTTACTCAGATCGACGCAATGACTTTGACAGAGCAAACTTGGTAGTGCTACAACACCTAGAACAAGTAGGTCCTTTTGTGACACTGCACAAAGAAACTATCGCACAGAAGTATCGTGACCGGGGGTATGCAGGACGGACGCCGAAATTACTAGAGAGCACAACTCCACTTTCCTGCATTGGTTCAAAGAGCATATTCTTGCTAATCCTTGGAAGAGGGCTCTAAGGACGGATTGCTCATATACGCCTTAGCACATGCCCTGCCCCCCCCCCCCCGCCCAACCTCATCACCTATCAGGCATACAATATCAACATATACACGTTCAACACAGAGGCCAAAGATATGAACAGTGATTTTCAGAACTCATGGGTGACGATGGAATGCATGACTATCAGCGACAAATGGTGCAACTGAGAGATTTTACGGAAGGGTCGAGGAGATCTGGGAGCTTGACTACTCTGGACTGCACATCACGACGATGTTCTGTGTCAGATGGGCTAAGAATGTCGAAAGAGAAAACTGGTATTTCACTACCATGACTATACCCGACGCCAAGAGCACTACCGTGAACGCCATCACAAAAAACGAGCCATGGGTACAGGCTAAGCACGTGACACGATGTTTCTTCATAACCGACCCGAGCAATCCCAGTCGTGTTTTTGTGAGGAGAGGCAAAAGGAACATCATTGGAATGGATGGAGTCACCAACGAGGAAGACTACGACAAGTACGTCAACCCAATGAGGGAAGATGACGATGACAATGAAGTATACGTCAAAAGAAGAATCAATACTACATTACCTAAGAAAGATCATACTCCATGGAAAAGGAAAAGTGACAATGAGGGGCTCAATTATTTGTTAACGAACAAGAAGGGAAAGAAGCTCACTCAAAAGCGAAAATGTCGAAGCTGAGAAACCGTTATCGTTCAAATGATGTAATATATATGTTCCTATTTTGTATGCACACTTCACCATTATGGGTCAAATGATGTAAGATATATGTTCCTATTTTGTATAGCACACTTAACCGTTATGGGTCAAATGATGCAATATATATCACCTTAGTTATATACATTGTATCAGCTTCCATTCGTTCCGGCTCTCGAAAAAAAGGAAAAGGAAAGAAAAGGAAAAGAAAAGAAGAAAAAGAAGAAAAAAGAAAAACGAAAGAAAAGAAGAAAAGAAAAGAAAAAGGAAATAGAAGAAACAAAAAGGAAAAGAAAAGAACAAGTAAAAATGAAAACAATAGCAGAAGCGCCTGTTGAAGAAAAGCGTTATAGCTACTAGTTTTTGGAAGCATGCTACTGCTACACTGACATAACCCCCCGCGCGCGGGCTTCCCTCTCCTCTGCTTCCTCCCCAAATCCCAACCGGCCCTCTCTCTCCGTGCCCTCGCCGCCGGAGCCCCTACCCTCGCCCCCGCCCCCGCCCTCGCCGTCGGATCCCCTTCCATCGAGCATCGCCAGAGCCCTTCTCCTCAAGCATCGTCGGAGCACTCGCCGTGTCGCCGCCTCATCTCTGGTGTGCCAGCCTCATCGCCGTCGCGCCACCGTCTCCCTTGACAACCACCACCACATCAGCCTCGCCGCTTCCTCCTACACCCCCCCCCCCCCCCCCCGCCGCCGCCTCCCATGATAACCACCTCCCCAATGTAAGCCCTCCTCTCCCCTCCCCTCTTCTCTCGCTCTCCTCTCTGTCATTTGAACCCCAGGTTACTTAGCCTATATTATGAACGCTAGGTGCAATTTGAACCCTAGTTAGTATGAAGCCTAGGTTTCAAATTAGGACATAAATTTAGCTTGGTTTTGAAATTCGGACAGAAATTTATATAGGATTCAAATTATGATAGAAATTTAGGTTTAGGTGTTTTAGGTGTAGTTAAAACAAAAAACAGAATTGATTATATAGGTTTCTTGCATTTTTCTTCAAGTTCTACGGAATGTTGATTCATGTGAACCCTAGCGCTATTTACTGCTAGTTAGTATGAATTAGTATGAACCCTAGGCTATTTTATAGTGCTAGTTAGTTAATTAGAATTAGTATGAACCCTAGGATAGATTAGTTTAAGCAATTCTTATGAACCCTAGTTAAAGCAAAAAAAATAGTTTCAAATTTAGGTAGGCTGAATTTAGTTTCAAATATTGTGAAGAAAAATGACTTCTTGCATTTTTCTTCAAGTTCTATATTTATCTTCCTGTTGTATGCAAATTTGAAGTAGACATGTCATATTTGGAATTTGGACATGTGATGTTTTGGACATGTGGTATTTGGAAAATGATGATTATGTGCAGGGCAAATGATCCGAGTGGCCTGTGTTTCGCCAGAATGTTGATTCATTTCCATTTCGGTTAATTTCAGGCGCTCGATCTGTCCACTTTTTTAGCAAACGTCATGCCGAAATTTCCCGTGAATTTTGGCATGACTTGTGCTGAAAGTAGGCATATCGATTGCCAGGATTTGCTGCAACGGGAATGAAACGGCATTCCGGCAAACCATAGACCTTTTTTATGTCATTTATCATTTTATTATAGTTTTAGAATTAAACGAGGAGATTTAATCATAGGAAACTTAATCATCATCTTCTTCGACGGATTAATACTAGATTTCTTCTTCGGTGATTTGGGTGGCTTTGATGATTTTCCTCCACTAGTCAATCTCATTTGGTCAGAACTTGGTGGTGGCAAAGGCGAATCTCCTTTAGAAACAAAATATGCATCCGAGCTTTGAGCCATGACCAACCTGTGGACATAATAGATACGAGGGAAAAACAGGGTAGGGTCATAAACATGCACATAAGCATTTTGTAAAACTGAAGGTTTTTCAGAAGGAGCATAGGAATCCATGATATACTTGATAGTTTGTAACCTAGTCAGCCCAGTTAAAACTATCTAATCATTCGAGTAAGTATTCATGAACCCTAGATCGAGAAGAACTAGTACGAGAGAAAAGCTACAAACCATACTAGTCATAACCTAGTGAATCCTAAAGATCTACCGCAAAGAAATAAATCAATGAAAAATGTGCTGGTACAAACTTCCCTAGAACGGAGAAGGGGGTAGAGGCAGTTCTAGATCCAAGCACCCTAACTTGGCAGCAAGGATCCACTATGGCAATGTGGAGGAGAGTATTTACCACACTAGTGCGACCAACAACGGCGAGACTTCATCAGAGTTCGGTCTCGGGAGGAGGAGGATGAAGGTATGAGGAACAAATGAGGAAGAAGACACTGGGAGGGGTATTTATAGTAGAGTGCAAAACCACCTCGTCCGAAATCTACGGCCTACAAAAGCGGGATGATCCACATTCAACAGATGCGATCACGATCGTGGAGATCATGGGCATGTGGCAGCCGTTTCCTTGGAAAATCTCGGAAATAGAACGGGAGGTCAAAAGATTTGAAGAATGGCAAGCGCCAAAACAAATTAAAGTTCGAAGTCCATTTCTTTCGCGACCAAGGATGTCGGATTGAAATTTTCTTCATATCAAATTGCATGTTTATGACAGACAAAACATATTGGATGAGAAAGAATAGAGATCTAAAAGGGACCGAAGAAAAACACTCAGCGAAACGATAGGAAATACAAAAACATGGAGCTATGAGTGAGTTGATCTTCGGACAAAACACAAACACAGCAATACAAAAACAAAGAAAGCGAACGAGAACACAAAGAACAAGCGCCAACAATAGAGATCTTAGGGCTTAAGAATAAGCGAGAAGAATCCCTGAGACAGTTCCTGCAAGAAGGGTTAGTTCTTTTTCGCAACCCACACTTGTGTGGTCAACGAGGATATCATTTGCTTAGTCTGAGCAGGAACATTCCTTCGGTGAGTGATACGTCTCCAACGTATCTATAATTTTTGATTGTTCCATGCTATTATATTATCTGTTTTGGATGTTTTATATGCATTTATATGCTATTTTATATTATTTTTGAGACTAACCTAACCTAGAGCCCAGTGCTAGTTTCTGTTTTTTTCTTGTTTTTGAGTTTTATAGAAAAGGAATATCAAACCGAGTCCAAACGGAATAAAACTTCCGCAATGATTTTTGTTGGACTAGAAGACACCCACGTAACTTGGAGAGAGGGCCAAAAGATCCCCGACGAGGCCACAAGCCTCAGGGGCGCGCCCTGAGGGCTTGTGGGCCCCTCGGGAGTCCTCCAACCCTAATATTTGCACTATAAATTCCAAAAATTCCCCCAACATCAGAAGCATCCACAAAAATACTTTTCCGCCACCACAAGCCTCTCTTCCTGTGAGACCCCATCTTGGGGCCTTTCCCAGCACCCTGCCGGAGGGGGATTCAATCACGAAGGGACTCTACATCAACCTTGCTGCCCTTTCGATGAAGCCTGAGTAGTTTACCACAGACCTAAGGGTGCATAACTTGTAGCTAGATGGCTTCTTCTCTCTCTTTGATCTTCAATACAATGTTCTCCTCGATGTTCTTGGAGTTCTATCCGATGTAATATTCTTTTACGGTGTGTTTGTTGAGATTCGATGAATTATGGATTTATGATCAGATTACCTATGAATATTATTTGAGTCTTTTCTGAACTCTTTTAAGCATGATTAAATATCTTTGTATTTCTCTTCAAACTATCAGTTTGGTTTGGCCAACTAGATTGGTTTTTCTTGCAATGGGAGAGGTGCTTAGTTTTGGGTTCAATTTTGTGGTGTCCTCACCTAGTGACATAGTAGGGGTAGCGAGGCACGTATTGTATTGTTGCCATCAAGGATAAAAATATGGGTTTATGTCATATTGCTTGAGTTTATCCCTCTACATCATGCCATCTTACTTAAAGCGTTGCTTTGTTCTTATGAACTTAATACTCTAGATGCAGTCAGGAGTCGGTCGATGTGTGGAGTAATAGTAGTAGATGCAGAATCGTTTCGGTCTACTTGTCATAGACGTGATGCCCATATTCATGATCATTGCCTTAGATATCGTCATAACTATGTGCTTTTCTATTAATTGCTCGACAGTAATTTGTTTACCCGTCGTATGTTTTCTTTCAAGAGAGAAGCGTCTAGTGAAACCTATGCCCCCGGGTCTATTTTCCATCATATATTTTAAGATCTATAAACCCCAAAACCCAAAAATACCTCGTTGAGTTTTATTTACTTTTATTTGTTTTATACCTATCTCTATCAGATCTCACTCCTGTTCGTGACCGTGGAGGGATTACCAACACCTTTTTGCGTTGTGTGCAAGTGTTTGTTAGTTTGTGCAGGTGCATAGATTGGAGACTTGCTTGTGCCTCCTACTGGATTGAGACCTTGGTTCTTAACTAAGGGAAATACTTATCTCTACTTTGCTACATCACCCTTTCCTCTTCAAGGGAAAAATCAATGCAAGCTCAAGAAGTAGCAGGAAGAATTTCTGGCGCCGTTGCCGGGGAGGTTCTACATCAAGCCTACCAAGTACCCATCATAAACTCTCATCTCTTGCACTTACATTATTTTCCATTTTCCTCTCGTTTTCCTCTCCCCCACTTCTAAAACGTTTTCAGAAAATACAAAAATATTTGCCTTTTTATTCGCCCTTCTTTTGTTTGTCTTTTTCATTTGCTTGTGTGCTAAATTGCTTGCTTTGTCACGATGTCTCAAGAAAATATCAAGTTGTGTGACTTTTCCAACTCTAATAATAATGATTTTCTTAGTACTTCGATTGCTCCCGCCACTAGTGCAGAATCTTATGAAATTAATGCTGCTTTGTTGAATCTTGTTATGAAAGAGCAATTTCCTGGTCTTTGTAGTGAAGATGTCGCATCCCATCTAAATAATTTAGTTGGATTGTGTGATATGCAAAATAAAAAAGATGTGGATAATGATATTGTTAAATTTAAGCGATTTCCATTCTCACTGCAAGATCGTGCTAAAACTTGGTTTTCATCTTTGCCTTAAAATAGTATTGATTCATGGAATAAGTGTAAGGATGCTTTATTTCCAAGTATTTTCCTCCCGCTAAGATCATCTCCCTTAGGAAAGATATAATGAATTTTAAGCAACTTGATCATGAACATGTTGCACAATCTTGGGAGAGGATGAAATTGATGATAAGAAATTGCCCTACTCATGGTTTAAGTTTATGAATGATCATACAAATTTTTATGTTGGATTGAATTTTGCATCTAGACAACTTTTAGATTCTGTCGCAGGAGGTACTTCTATGGAAATTACATTAGGAGAAGCTACTAAAATCCCAGATAGTATTATGGCTAACTCTCAATGGCATACCGAAAGATCTTCTACTAGTAAAAAAGTGTGCGCGATTGAAGAAATTAATACTTTGAGTGGAAAGATGGATGAACTTATGAAATTTATTGCTAGTAAGAGTGCTCATTTGATCCTAATGATATGCCTTTGTCCACTTTGATTGAGTAATGAATCTATGGATGTGAATTTTGTTGGTAGGAACAATTTTGGTAATAACACATATAGAGGCAATTTCAACCCTAGGCCGTTTCCTAGTAATTCCTCTAATAAGTATGGTAGTTCCTACAACAATTCTTATGGAGATTATAATAAAATACCCTCTGATCTTGAGAAAATATTAAATAATTCATTAGTTCTTAAAAGAATTTCAATGTTATGGTAGAAGAAAAATTGCTTAAGATTGATGATTTGGCTAGGAACATTGATAGAATTTCTCTTGAGATTGATTCTTCAAAAATTAGAGCCACCCAAGATTGATATTAATGAGTCTCTAAAATATATTAAAATTTCTATGTATGAATGTAAAGAAGAACCGCTAGGACGCGTGCTAAGCGAGATTGGCTTGTAAAAGTGTGTTCTTCTATGTCTTGTAAAAATAATGGTGAAGATCTTAAAGTGATTGAGGTGACTCCTATCGAATATTTGTTTGCTAATATAAATCTTGATAAATACGGGATTGTAGATGAGTCAACTTTATCTAGAAGGCTTCCTAATAATTTCAAGTTTAAAGATCTTAATGAAAAAATTGATAAAAGTGGTATTGGAGAGGTCAAAACTTTAAGTAGCAATGAACTAACTCTTTTGGATTTCAAGGATTTAAATTCTGATAATAGCTCTTTGATATATTGTATTTTCTTGTTGCAATCCATGTTGAATTCACCTCATTCTTAAATCAAAATAAAGCTTTTACTAAACATATCATTGATGCTATGATGAAATCTTTTGAAGAAAAACTTGAGTTGGAAGTTTCTATCCGTAGAAAGCTTCATGATGAGTGGGAACCTACAATTAAGATTAAAATTAAATATTATGAGTGCAATGCTTTGTGTGATTTGGATGTTAGTGTTTTCATGATTCCAAAAACTTTATATGATGTGCTAGGTTTCCATAAACTCGATGATTGTTCTTTGAATTTGCATCTAGCGGTTTCCACTATTAAGAAACCTATGGGAAGGATTAATGATGTTCTTATTGTTGGAAATAGGAATTATGGTCCCATACATTTTATTGTGCTTGATATAGATTGCAATCCTACATATCCTATTATTCTTGGTAGACCTTTCCTTAGAACGATTGGTGCGATTATTGATATGAAAGATGGAAACATTAAATTTCAATTTCGTTAGGGAAGGGCATGGAACACTTTCCAAGAAAGAAAATAAGTTTCCATATGAATCTATTATGAGGGATACTTATGGATTTAATAACAAACATGACAATACCTAGATCTATGTTTTATCCCTAGCTAAGGGCGTTAAACAAATAGCGCTTGTTGGGAGGCAACCCAATTTTATTTTTGTTTTTACTTTTTGTTCCTATTTTCCAATAAATATATAATCTAGCCTATGGTTAGATGTGTTTTTTATTATTATTACTAGTGTTTGTGCCAAGTAAGACATTTGGGATGATTTGGAAGATTGTTGATTTGATTTTGCTGAAAAACAAAAACTTTTGCGCCCAGTACAGAAAATCCTAAAAGTCACCAGAGTGCGATAAATTTCTGAATTTTTTAAACAAGATTGATATACAAATTTCCAATGTTTTAATATTTTTTCAGAATTTTTGGAGTTATAGAAGTATACGAAGTTTCCTGATTACTATAGACTGTTCTGTTTTTGGCAGTTTCTGTTTTTTATGCGTTGTTTGTTTATTTTGATGAATCTATGGGTAGTATCGGGGCGTATGAACCATGGAGAAGTTGGAATACAGTGTATATTACACCAATATAAATTTATAATGAGTTCACAACAGTACCTAAGTGGTGATTTATTTTATTATTTACTAACAGAGCTTACGAGTTTTCTGTTGAGTTTTGTGTTGTGAAGTTTTCCAGTTTTGGGTAAAGATTTGATGGACTATGGAATAGGGAGTGGCAAGAGCCTAATCTTGGGTATGCCCAAGGCACACCAAGGTAATATTCAAGGAAAACCAAGTATCTAAGCTTGGGGATGCCCCGGATGGCATCCCCCCTTTTGTCTTCAATCCATCGGTAAATTTACTTGAGGCTATATTTTTATTCACCACATGATATGTGTTTTTCTTGGAGCGTCTTGTATGATATGAGTCTTTGCTTTTTAGTTTGCCACAATCATCCTTTCTGTACACACCTAGTGAGAGGGACACACATCAATCATGAATTTATTAGAATACTCTATGTGCTTCACTTTTGAGCTAGGCAGTTTGCTCTAGTGCTTCACTTATATCTTTTTAGAGCACGACAGTGGTTTTATTTTATATAAATTGATGAACTCTCATGCTTCACTTATATTATTTTGAGAGTCTTTAATCAGCATGGTAATTTTCTTAGGTTATGAATTTAGTCCTAATATGATGGGCATCCAAGAGGGATATAATAAAAACTTTCATATAACAGCATTGAATATATGAGAAATTTGATTCCTTGCATTTGTTTGAGATATAAAGATGGTGATATTAGAGTCATGATAGTGAGTAATTGTGGATTTGTAGAAATACTTGTGTTAAAGTTTGTGATTCACGTAGCATGCACGTATGGTGAATCGTTATGTGATGAAGTCGGAGCATGATTTATTTTTTTGATTGTCATCCTTTGTGTGGAGATCGGGAGCGCACGATGGCTAACTCCTACCAACCTCTCCCCTAGGAGCATGCGTGTAGTACTTTGTTTCAATGGCTAATAAATTTTTGCAATAAGTATGTGAGTTCTTTATGACTAATGTTGAGTCCATGGATTATACGCACTCTCACCCTTCCCACCATTGCTAGCCTCTCTAGTGCCGTCAACTTTCGTCGGTGCATTAAACCCACCATTCACCCTTCCTCAAAACAGACACCATACCTACCTATTATGACATTTCCATAGCCATTTAGAGATATATTGCCATGCAACTTCCACCGTTCCGTCATTATGAGTTTTTACCTTGAGTTGTAAGTAAATAAAAGTGTGATGATCATCATTATTAGAGAATTGTCCCATGTGAGGAAAGGATGATGGAAACTATGATTCCCTCACAAGTTGGGATGAGTCTCCGGACTTCATAAAAAATAAAAGAGGTAAAAGAATCCCAAACAAAAAAACGAGAGAAAAGAAGAAAAAATGAGAGAAAAGAGAGATGGGGCAATGTTACTATACTTTTTCCACACTTGTGCTTTGAAATAGCACCATGTTCTTCATGATATAGAGTCTCCTATATTGTCACTTTCATATACTAGTGGTAATTTTTCATTATAGAACTTGTCTTGTATATTCCGATGATGGGCTTCCTCAAATTGCCCTAGGTCTTCAAGAGCAAGCAAGTTGGATGCACCCATGATGTCGCTTGAAGCTATGCTGGTATTTCCCCAAAGAGGAAGGGATGATCCAGCACAGCGGTGGTAGATATTTCCCTCAGATATGAAACCAAGGTTATCAAACTAGTAGGAGAACCAAGCAACACAACGTAAACATCCCCTGCACACAAAGAACAACACCTCGCAACCCGACGTGTTAAAGTGGTTGTCAATCCCTTTCAGGGTACGGCGCCTCAAGATAGGCAAAGGATGTGAGGTAAATTTGTAGATGGGATAAATAGATCGCGGAACAAATAAATTGCAGCAAGGTATTTTTGTATTTTTTTTGGTTTAATATATCTGAAGATAAATGCAAGGAGAATGTAGATCACAAGGGAAATATATGAGAAAGAAGACCTGGGGGCTGTAGGTTTCACTAGTGGCTTCTCTCGAGAAAAATAGCAAACGGTGGGTGAACAAATTATTGTTGGGCAATTGATAGAACTTCAAATAATCGTGACGATATCCATGCAATGATCATTACATAGGCATCACGTCCAAGATTAGTAGACCGACTCCTGCCTACATCTACTACTATTACTCCACACATCGACCACTATCCAGCATGCATCTAGTGTATTAAGTTCATGGAAAAATGGAGTAATGCAATAAGAATGATAACATGGTGTAGACAAGATCCGTTTATCTATTGTGGCATATGGATCCCATCTTTTTATCCTTAGTAGCAACGATACATACGTGTCGGTTCCTTTTCTGTCACTGGGATCAAGCACCGAACGATACTCCCCGGGACTCCCCCCAGGTGCAACCAGGGCCAGTTGTGTTCCTTCTGGCCCATAAAAATCATCGTAAATTGGCGTGGTATTTGGACCCCTTCTGATATTGATTTCCTGCGATGTAAAAAACATGCAGAAAACAACAACTGGCACTTGGCACTATGTCAATAGGTTAGTACCAAAAAAGATATAAAATGACTATATAATGATTATAAAACATCCAATATTGATAATAAAACAATACGGAATAGTAAAAAATTATAGATACGTTGGAGACGTATCAACCCACTTAGTTTCTTTTTGACCTTTCATACACTTATAACTCTAGTGCATCTGTTGCATGGCAATCCCTACTCACTTGCATCAGTATCAATTGATGGGCATCTCCATAGTCCATTAATTCACCCAGTTGATGTGAGACTTTCTCCTTCTTTTTGTCTTCTCCACAATGACCATATTCTATTCCACCTATAGTGCTATATCCATGGCTCATGCTCATGTATTGCGTGAAAGTTGAAAAAGTTTGAGAACACAAAAGTATGAAACAATCTTGATAATACCGGGGTTGTGCATGATCAAATACTTCGTGTCATGAAGATGGAGCATGGCCAGACTATATGATTTTGTAGGGATAACTTTCTTTTGCCATGTTATTTTGAGAAGACATGATTGCTTTATTAGTATGTTTGAAGTATTATTGTTTTTATGTCAATATTAAACTTTTGTTTTGAATCCTATAGATCTGAATATTCATGCCACAATAAAGAAGATTACTTGGATAAATATGTTAGGTAACATTCCACATCAAAAATTCCGTTTTTATCATTTACCTACTCAACGACGACCAGGAATTAAGCTTGGGGATGCTTGATATTTCTCTAACGTATCTATAATTTTTGATTGTTCCATGCTATTATATTATCTGTTTTGGATGTTTTATATGCATTTATATGCTATTTTATATTATTTTTGGAACTAACCTATTAACCTAGAGCCCAGGGCGAGTTTTATTTTTTCCTTGTTTTTGTGTTTTATAGAAAAGGAATATCAAACGCAGTCCAAACGGAATAAAACTTTCGCGATTATTTTTCTTGGACCAGAAGACACCCACTCAACTTAGAGAGGGGGCTAGAAGATCCCCGAGGAGGCCACAAGCCTCGGGGCCGCACCCTAGGGGGCGCCCTGAGGGCTTGTGGGACCCTCGAGAGTCCTCCAACCCTAATCTTTGCACTATAAATTCCAAAATATTCCCCCAACATCAGAACCATCCACGAAAACACTTTTCTGCTGCCGCAAGCCTCTGTTCCTGTGAGATCCCATCTTGGGGGCTTTTCCGGCACTCTACCGGAGGGGCATTCGATCACGGAGGGCCTCCACATCAACCTTGCTACCCTTCTAATGAAGCGTGAGTAGTTTACCACAGACCTAAGGGTCCATAGGTAGTAGCTAGATGGCTTCTTCTCTCTCTTTGATCTTCAATACAACGTTCTCCTCGATGTTCTTGGAGTTCTATCTGATGTAATATTCTTTTGCGGTGTGTTTGTCGATATCCTATTAATTGTGGATTTATGATCAGATTATCTATGAATATTATTTGAGTCTTCCTAAACTCTTTTATGCATGATTAAATATCTTTGTATTTCTCTTTGAACTATAGGTTTGGTTTGGCCAACTAGATTGGTTTTTCTTGCAACGGGATAGGTGCTTAGTTTTGGGTTCAATCTTGCGGCGTCCTCACCCAGTGACATAGTAGGGGTAGCGAGGCACGTATTGTATTGTTGCAATTGATACGTCTCCAACGTATCTATAATTTTTGATTGTTCCATGTTGTTATATGATCATTCTTGGATGTTTTCCAATCATCTTATAGCAACTTTATATCATTTTTTGGGACTAACCTATTGACATAGTGCGCAATGCCAGTTGCTGTTTTTTTGCTTGTTTTTTACTACGCAAAAAATCAATACCAACGGAGTCCAAACGTAGTGAAAGTTTTTGGAGAATTTTTCTGGACCAGAAGACACAATATGGGCCAAAGAAGTACCCGAGGGGTGCTTCGAGGAGTGCCCAGGTGGGTTGTGCCCACCTCGGAGCCCCCCTCTAGCACTTCTTTGGCCCAACATGTGCCTTCTGATCCAGAAAAATTCTCCAAAAAGTTTTGTTGCGTTTGGACTCCGTTTGGTATTGATTTTCTCCGAAGTAAAAAACAAGCAAAAAACAGCAACTAACACTAGGCATTATGTCAATAGGTTAGTCCCAAAAAAATATAAAGTTGCTATAAAATGATTGTAAAACATCCAAGAATGATGATATAATAGCATGGAACAAGCAAAAATTATAGATACATTGGAGACGTATCAACATACCCAAGCTTAATTCCTACTTGTCCTCATGTAAGTAAATGATAAAAAGAATTCTTTTGATGTGGAATGCTACCTAACATGTTCATCACATATTCTTTTTTTGTAGCATGGACATATGGACTATTATATGATTGAAAGCAATAGTCTAGTTTTCACATGAAGATTTCAATACTCAAGCATATCAACAAGCAACCATGTCTTTCAAAATATCAACACTAAAGCAAGTTATCCCTAGCCCATTATGCTCAATCATTGATCCATTCATGAAACACACTTGCATATTAGCTACACCTAATGCTTAAGTACGATCATAGTGCCCCTTAGTTGGTGCTTTATAAGAGAAGATGGAGACTCAAATGAAAATAAAAATTGCATAAAGTAAATAGAAGGCCCTTCGTAGAGGGAAGTAGGAATTTGTAGAGGTGCTAGAGCTCAAAGCAAAAAATATAGAGATAAAACATTTTGGGTGGCATGCTTTTCTTGTTAACGAAAATGATCGAGTAGTTCACAATACTTTCCATGCTAGATATATCATAGGCCGTTCCCAAATAGAAATTAAAGTTTATTCCTTTTTCCATCATACTTTCACATTCCATGGCTAACCGTATCCACGGGTGCCGTCCATAGCAACACTTTCCAAGGAATTTATTATTTGTCAACATAAATTAAATTCATTTTTCATTTCGGGACTGGGCATCCCTATTACCTTTGTCGTACTCTCATGCAACGACAAGTGAATAAACACTCATCTTGAGAATAACACATCTAGCATGGAAAGATATCAACCACCCCCTACCGTTTCATGAGTGGTACGAGCACACAAAAGGGAAATTATTTTGAAATTTGTAGACGGCACATAAAAATTTTCTTAGAATGTCAAGAGAATACCGCATATAGGTAGGTATAGTGGACTCATATGGCAAAACTGGGTTTAAGGATTTTGGATGCACAAGTAGTATTCCCACTTAGTGCAAGGGAAGGCTAGCAAATAGATTGGGAAGCATCCACCCAAGAAACGAAAAATCACATAAGCGAGCATTAAGCATAACTAACACCGAATAATGCACCACAAGTAGCATGTAATTTCATTGCATAACTATTGACTTTCGTGCTTGCATAGGGAATCACAAACCTTAACACCAATATTCTTACTAAAGCACAATTACTCACCAACATGACTCACATATCACTATCATCATATCGTAAAACTATTACAAAGATGGAAGTTTATTTTGTCCAATGATCTTCATGAAAGTTTTTATTACTCCCTCCATTTCTTTTTAGTCCGCATATAAGATTTGGTCAAGGTCAAACTTCATAAACTTTGACTAACTTTATAGAACAAAATATCAACATTCATAATATGAAATCAATTTTACTATATGCATCATGATATTAATTTCCATAGCATATAGGTTTAGTATTGTAGATGTTGATCTCTTTTGATATATATTTGGTCAAACTTTGCATCATTTGACTTTGACCAAATCTTATATGCAGACTAAAAAGAAACGGAGGGAGTATATCCCTCTTGAATATCTATCACTTTGGGACTAGTTTCATATGTTGCTTTTGATAGCTCAAACAAATTTAAGTGAAGAACATGAGCATACAAATTTCTTCTCTCAAAATAATTTAAGTGAAGCATGAGAGCATTTATTCAAAATTTTACTAACTCTCAAATAAATCTAAGTGAAGCATGAGAGCATTTCTTCATAAATATTAAAGCAAACCGTGCTCAAAAGATATAAGTGAAGCACTAGAGCAATTCCAACAAAACATGACACAAATAGGTGTGTCCTGCAAGGATAGATGACACAAACTAAAAAGCAAAACAAGCATAGACTCATATAATACAAGATGCTCCAAGCAAAACTCATGATATGTGACGAAAAAAATATAGCTCCAAGTAAAATACCGATGGTTTTTAGAAGAAAGAGGGGATGCCACTCGGGGGCATCCCCAAGCTTAGTTGCTTGTTTCTCTTTGGATAATAACTTGGGATGCCATGGGGCATCCCCAAGCTTAGGCTCTTCTTTCTCCATATTACTTCATCCATCGTGATTTCACCTAAAACTTGAAAACTTCAATCACACAAAACTCAACAAACCTTCATGAGATCCGTTAGTGTAACAAAGCAAATCACCACTCTAAGTATTGTTGCAAACCCATTAATATTTTATTTTTGCATTATATCTACTGTACTCCAACTTTACTATGGCTCATACCCCCCAATAAAGTCCATAGATTCATCAAAATAAGAACACAATGCAAAGACAATAGAATCTGTCAAAAAATAGAACAATCTGTAGCAATCTGAAAACTTCGAATACTTATGTAACTCCAAAAATTCTGAAAAATTAGGACAACATGGGCAATTTGTATATCAATCTTGTGTAAAAACTTCAGCAACTTATCACGCTCTGGTGATTTTTAGGATTTTCTATATTGGGCGCAAAAGTTTTTGTTTTCCAACAAGATCAAATCAATTATACGTCTCCGTCGTATCTATAATTTTTGATTGTTCCATGCCAGTATTCTTCAACTTTCATATACTTTTGGCAACTTTTTATACTATTTTTGGGATTAACATACTGATCCAATGCCCAGTGCCAGTTCCTGTCTGTTGCATGTTTTATGTTTCGCATAAAACCAATATCAAAGGGAATCCAAACGGGATAAAAACGGACGGAGAATTATTTTGGAATATTTGGGATTTTCCGGAGGAATAATCAACGCGAAACCGTGTCCGGGGTGGCCACGAGACAGGGGGCACGCCCTCCCCCCTAGGCACTCCCTGGACTCTCGTGGGCCACCCGTAAGGCGGTTGATGCTCTTCTTTTGCTGCAATAAAGCTAATTTTATGAGAAAAATCTAGGTGAAAGATTCACCCCAATCGGAGTTACGGATCTCCAGATATAAAGGAAACCGGTGAAGGGGCAGAATCAGAGAACGCAGAAACAGAGAGATAGATCCAATCTCGGAGGGGCTCTCGCCCCTCCCAAGCCATGGGAGCCAAGGACTAGAGGGGAAACCCTTCTCCCATCTAGGGAGGAGGTCAAGGAAGAAGAAGAAGAAGGGGGCCTCTCTCCCCCTTGCTTCTGGTGACGCCGGAGCGCTGCCGGGGGCCATCATCATCACCGCGATCTTCACCAACACTGCCACCATCTTCACCAACATCTCCATCACCTTCCCCCATCTATATTCAGTGGTCCACTCTCTCGCAAGCCATTGTACCCTCTACTTGAACATGGTGCTTTATGCTTCATATTATTATCCAATGATGTGTTGCCATCCTATGATGTCTGAGTAGATTTCCATTGTCCTATCGGTGATTGATGAATTGCTATGATTGGTTTGAGTTGCATGTTTTATTTTTGGTGCTGTCCTATGGTGCCCTCCGTGTCGCGCAAGCGTGAGGGATTCCTGTTGTAGGGTGTTGCAATACGTTCATGATTCACTTATAGTGGGTTGTGTGAGTGACTGAAACACAAACCCGAGTAAGGGGATTGTTGCGTATGGGGTAAAGGGGACTTGATACTTTAATGCTATGGCTGGGTTTTACCTTAATGAATCTTTAGTAGTTGCGGATGCTTGCTACAGTTCCAATCATAAGTGCATATGATCCAAGTAGAGAAAGTATGTTAGCCTATGCCTCTCCCTCAAATAGAATTGCAATAGTGATTACCGGTCTAGTAATGTAGTTAATTGCTTAGGGACAATTCCACAACTCCTACCACCACTTTTCCACACTCGCTATATTTACTTTGTTGCATCTTTATCTAAACAGCCCCTAGTTTATGTTTGCGTGCTCTTTATTATCTTGCAAACCTTTCCTATCACACCTACAAAGTACTTCTAGTTTCATACTTGTTCTAGGTAAAGCGAACGTCAAGCGTGCGTAGAGTCATATCAATGGCCGATAGGACTTGAGAGAATATTTGTTCTACCTTTAGCTCCTCGTTGGGTTTGACACTCTTACTTATCGAAAGAGGCTACAACTATCCCGTATACTTGTGGGTTATCAATCAACTATAACCCAAATCATCCCAAAGGCTTTGCTTGGCACAAACACTAAATTAAAACACAAAAACACATCTAACATACGCGTAATTGTGCAAACACTCAAGAACAGAAAGAAAAAATCAAAAATAAATTTTATTCATTGGGTTGCCTCCCAACAAACGCTATCGTTTTGTGCCCTTAGCTAGGCATAATGCATAGATCTAAGTACTGTCATCTTTCTCCATATTTTTCCTTAGATGTGTTTTTGTCAGGAGGTTTTGCAAAAATAACTTGAAACACACTATCCATAGAAACTTTAGCATTATCAAGTTTCCTATCAACATACCCCCTTTGATTTTCGGTAACAATCCAAGAATAGTGTTGATTAACATCATTGAAAACTTGTTGGATTATATCTAAAACGGTGATTTCCTTCTTAATATTATCATCAGAGATTTGATTATCTCCAAGAAAATGTCTCAACATATAATCACTATTATAAAGGATCTCATCTATCACCGGTTTTCATGATTCATACCATAAAAATAAAAAATTGCCCTAGCTTCCCGTATTATGTAATCAAATTCATTCATAAGAACTAGAGTAGCCAACATTTTAGCCTTGAGATTATATATAACGGGTAGCTCATATACCAATCTTTGCAAGGTAGGATGGGTAAGGATAAATCTATTTTCAAGTTTCGGAACTAGTGCTTAAATGGCTTCCGCATAAGATTTAGTTCTTTTAAGTATGGGAGTATCATCAAGAGTCAAATTTCCAACACAATTGAAAAATTCTTGGATATGTTCTTTTCCCATGACATTCCCTTGCCCAAAACCAAAGGTTTTAGCATCCAGATTGCCAGAACGTCCAATTTTAGGAGTTAGGCCATCATCTATTTCTACCATACCAAAATCACTCATGGTGACAAGTTCAAGCAAAAGATAGATCTGACGAGAAAACGGCGAACGAAAAATAAGGCGAATAAAACGGTAAATTTTTGTGAAGTGGGGGAGATGAAAACGAGAGGCAAATGGAAAATAATGTAAATTGCAAGGAGATGAGATTTGTGATTAGGAACCTGATAGATGTTCATGATGTCTCCCTAGCAATGGCACCAGAAATCCTTTCTTGATGGCTCGTGTCTGCGTCAATATTTTCCTCGAAGAGGAAGGGATGATGCAGCACAGCTATGGTAGGTATTTCCCTCAGTGATGAGACCAAGGTTATCCAACCAATAGGAGAACTACACAACATTATGTAAACGGTACCTGCACACCAAAAACAAATACTTGCAACCCAACGCGTAAGAGGGGTTGTGAATCCCTCCTGGGTAAAAGATAGATAGGTTTGTAGTAGATTGGATAAATAGATCTCGCGGGAACGCGAGATAAAATAAATAACAAAAATTGCAGCAAGGTATTTTTGGGTTTTTGGAATAATATATCTGAAAATAAAAGAGGCAAATAATATATCAGAAAGCAAATATGATAAAGAATAGATCCGGGGGCCGTAGATTTCACTAGTGGCTTCTCTTGAGAAAAATAGCATACGACGGGTAAACAAATTACTGTTGGGCAATTGATAGAACTTCAAATAATTATGGTGATATCCAGGCAATGATCATTATATAGGCATCACATCCAAGATTAGTAGATGGACTCCTGCCTGCATCTACTACTATTACTACACACATCGACCACTATCCAACATGCATCTAGTGTATTAAGTTCATGGAAAATGGAGTGATGCAATAAGAACGATGACATGATGTAGACAAGATCTATTCATGTAGGAATAGACCCCATCTTGTTATCCTTAATAGCAACGATACATATGTGTCATGTACCCTTCTATCACTGGGATTGAGCACCATAAGATCGAACTCATCACAAAGCACCTCTTCCCATGGCAAGAAAAATCGATCTAGTTGGCCTTACTAAACCAAAGATTCGAAGAAGAAACACGAGGCTATAAGCAATCATGCATATAAGAGATCAAAACTCAAATAACGGGCATGGATAAAATAGATCTGATCATAAACTCAAAGTTCATCGGGTCCCAACAAACACACCGCAAAAAGAGTTCAATCAAATAGATATCCAAGAAACCATTGTATTGAGAGTCAAACGAGAGAGACAATGCCATCTACCTACTGCCTAGGGACCCGTAGGTCTATAATGAACTACTCACGCATCATCGGAGAGGCACCAATGAGGATGATGAACCCCTTTGTGATGGTATCTAGATTGGATCTCATGGTTCTAGAACTTGTGGTGGCTGGAATTTTTTTTGTCAACTCCCCTAGGGTTTTTGGATTTTCGAGGTATTTATAGAGCAAAGAGGTGGTGCGGGAGGCGGCCGAGGTGGGCACAATCCACCATGGCGCGCCTGGGCCCCCAGGCGTGCCCAGGTGGGTTGTGCTCCCCTCGAAGCCCCCCTCTAGTACTTCTTTGGCCCAACAGGTGTCTTCTGGTCCAGAAAAATTCTCCAAAAAGTTTTGTTGCGTTTGGACTCCGTTTGGTATTGATTTTCTGTGAAGTAAAAAACAGCAACGCGCACTTGGCACATATCAGTAGGTTAGTCCCAAAAAATGATATAAAGTTTCTATAAAATGATTGTAAAACATCCAAGCATGATAATATAACAGCATGGAACAAGCAAAAATTATAGATATGTTGGAGACATATCAGAAATACTTATCTCAACTTTGCTGCTTCACCCTTTCCTCTTCAAGTGAAAAATCAACGAAAGCTCAAGAAGTAGCAACGAGGTATGTAGATTGCCTGTGCATTTTGAGAGCAATCATAATAATATGCATTGAAGTTATTTCCAGAGACATGAATGCAATGATTTTTGGAGGTACGCATGTACTCCTTCTATCGAACATTTGACCGATATCCATTTAAGGAAGTTTCAGCTCCAATCTGTGAATGATAATTGTTTCCTCGAAGATAAACACTCTACATGTTCAAGTTAGCATTGACAGATAACTTTTTAATGATGCACTTCTTCACCCAAATTTTCTTCTTGGGTGAACCAGACCTACAGTTAGTTCCAACATACTGAGCAAATACCCTACCATTCTATTGTTTGAAGCATTTTTAGTTTGAGTCATTAGATTCATCAGAAACAACAGAGATCGGAGTGTTATATCCAGACAGAGTTTCGGGTTCAAGAGTTTTACTTTTGGCAACAACCCCACTTGTTCGACGATATTGCGTGGGAGTCCAGTAGGTTCCGTTGACGTTGAGTTTTCTTTCGAAACCCAATCCTTCCTATCAAGGATTTTTATGCAGTATGGACCTGTTGAGCACATCACAGAGGGTTTGATGTCCTTTGAGACTCTTCAGCATTCCTGTCTCATGCAAGCTCTTTAATCTTCAATTGTCATCAGAGATAGCAACAAATTTCTCGGAAGAGGGGTTAGAATTATCATTCATAGTTGTTGCAATTTTCTCGATGGAAGGATTGGATATTTTAGCAGAAGAATCAACATTGCAATGATTTAGGCATTGTAAGTAAGGAGGCACAAAATTCTCAGGAACACGTGCAGATTGCTCGGTGAAGAGAGAAGCTTTTTCTTCGCAAGCTCGTTATGGAACTCTTCCAGTGACATGAGTTCTTGATTCCTGTGAAGGAGTTAATCTGATAAACCCTCATAATAACTTGTAAGTGAATCATATATGTAGGAAAGATCGTCAATGGTTGAAGAAAAAGCATCATGCTTCTCGATCAACTTTTGATTCTTCTCCATCTCCTCGACCAGTAATCCGTTGGTTTTTCTAAGATTGCTCTTAAGTCTTTCAAACTCATCTTGTTGAGATTTAGTAATATTAACCGGTTTAGCATAGGCAAAATGTTCAGCAGAATACTCATTCATAGATTTTCAGTGTTTTGCTGATACTTGATCCTTAGAAGTTTTTGCCATGAGGCAGAATGCGACTGATTCATCAACACTTGAAGCATCATCATCGGCGTCAGATTTGAGAGATTCCTTAGATGACTCATAGGCAATGAAAGCAATGCTTCTTCCTATTAGTTTGTGTAGCTCTTCATCTTCTGATTCTGAATCTGTTGCCTCATCTTCAGTTTCAAAGTTCAAGTCAGCACAAGCTCTATTTAGCTGCGATATTTTCTTCATGTTTGATTCGATCATTGCTCTGGCGTTTATGTTAGTGACTGGTCTCGTTGAAGAAGATGAGGATGACACATTTTCCTTCGGGAGCTTACTATGACGATTCATTTGAGTGAATCCGCTGTAGTGAATATATTTCCATCTGTTGCTAGGTTTTCCTTCCCAACAAGGACAGACAGCTATGAGGTGACTGAATTGTTTGCACTTGAAGCATTCTATTTCTTTCGGAGGTAATTTACTTGATGCTTCAGGCAAGAAATATTCATCATCATTTATGAGACACATATTCTATCGTCTGAGATCACTTAGCCCTTTTGTAAGCATTTCTAGTTCCCTTGTGAGTGTGTTGATTCTCGATATGTTCCTCTTCTTGTGAACCGCCATAGTGTGAGAGAATTTCTCCTTCATTTTCCGAAGAAGATTCTTGATCAACATTCTCTAGTTCCATCTTTTCTTCGTGGATAGATAACAACATCATGACCTCTACATAATGAAGTTCTTCATAGCCTGATCTTTGCTTGATTTCAGCTACGATGGAATCGAAGGAGGCATCAAGTGCACTTAGTAGTTTGCTAACCACTTATCTCTTGGTGATATCAGCTACTCCTTGTTGATGAAGTCTTTCAACTATATTTGTCAACCGATCAGTGAGTTCCATAGCGCTTTCCTTACGAAGACTTATGAAACCGGCAAACATGGCACGAAGCATATTTCAGTGTGAGGATCTATTCTAGCAATGAATTCTTCATTCGCATTCTTGATGGTATCCCACATTTGCTTTGCAGTGTCAAGCTCTCGGAAGGGAATGAAGATGTCTTTTGAGATACCACCATAGATGACATCTTTCGCTTCAGCATTCAACCTCATATTGACTTTGTCATCAGCATTGGGAGCATCAGGGTGCTGAATAGTGTATCTGTTTTCCACAATCTGCCAAAGATCTATGTCAATGGCTTGAAGTTTGATCTTAATGTAAGCCAACCAACATAATGCGGAAACACTGAAATCAGCACTAGATTTATATTGTGCAGCGTCGGGACAGCTGGTAAGCGTTGAAAAATCCAGTATTTTCTTCAGCCCTAATACAAAGGTAGAGATTAGAGAACAACTGTGTACAACGCTAAATATAATGTCGGAGGCTCTCACTGATAAATATTTGGGCTTACCAGCAAATGTGGGTGTTGATAAAACAGACTGCTTTAGTTTTCTGATTGAACGTATTGTTAAGAGAATTAGTGGTTGGAAGGAAAAATTACTATCTGCCGGGGGGAAGGAGATCCTATTAAAGGCGGTGATCCAAGCCATACCCACCTATGCATTGTCGGTCTTTAAAATTCCTAAAAAATTGTAAAGGAATCATTGATGCGATGGCGCATTTCTGGTGGGGAGACGAGGAGAACCAAAAGAGGATGCATTGGATGGCCTGGTGGAAAATGTGTGTACCAAAAAACCAAGGAGGGATGGGTTTCCGTGACATCCACTGTTTCAACCTGGCTCTGCTTGCAAAACAGGCATGGCGTCTCCTTGATAATCCTGACTCCTTGTGTGCTACTATTCTAAGGGCCAAGTACTATCCTAATGGTGATTTGCTGAACTCCAAGCCAAAGCATGGTGCTTCCTTCACCTGGCAAAGCATTATGGCAGGCATCACTACTCTTAAGCGAGGTTATATTTGGCGAGTGGGGGATGGACATAACATCAATATTTGGGAAGATGCCTGGATCCCAAATTGTGCCTCCAGGAAGATTATGACACCTAAGGAGGGGCATTTGTTATCAAAAGTCGTAGATTTAATTGACCCAGTCTCCAATAATTGGGATGAGGACCTGATTAGACAAACTATGTGGACCGTTGATGTACAACGAATTCTTTCAATCCCAATTTCACAACATAATATGATGGACTTTATTGCCTGGAGTTATACGAAAAATGCTATGTTTTCGGTACGGTCTGCTTATTCAGTGGAGTGGAACTATCAATATGGGAGCAAGCTAAAATATTCCAATGGGATGGGACGGAGCACACCTAATCCTATATGGTGTCAGATATGGAAGTTGTCTTGTCCGGCTAAAGTCAAAAAAAAATTATGGCGGACACTACATGGCACTCTCCCATGCCGGGAAACACTCACTAATAGACATATGAAGGTCTCGCCCTCTTGCCCTACCTGCTCTCAGGGTGTAGAAGATACGAAGCACTTGCTCTTTCTATGTAGAAAAGCGAAGGAGGTTTGGAAAAGGCTAGGGTTGGATATGATTATTGAGAGAGCTTGTGAGATTGATCGTGCTGGAGAGGCAACATTGGAATACCTATTACTCCTTACAGATCAAGTCCTGCGCATTATGGGCCACGAAAATGTTAGAGAAATGATAGCTATCTCAGTTTGGTATCTATGGTGGGAAAGACAGAAATTAGTGCACCAGGAATTAACTCAAAATGCGACTCAGATCACAATGGGGATCATAGCTCTTACATATAATTTTGTGAATGCATCATCTTTAAAGGCGTCCATGAAAAAGGGGGGCTGGCAATGTCCTCCTAGAGGATTTGTGAAACTCAATGTTGACGCCTCTTTTGATCATGACTTGCTGGAGGGTACGATGGGGGCAATATTGAGAGACGACAAAGGTAGGTTTATTGCAGGATGGAATGGAAAGATAGACCACTGCGCGGATGTTCTCATGGCGGAGGCCTTAGCTCTCAAATTTGGCCTAAATTTAGCGCAAAGGGCAGGATGTAATCGCCTAATCATCAACTCTGACAACCTGGAGGTGATTGAGACCATGCAGGACAGAGGACAGTCAGCGGGAGCAGCGGCGGCAATCTTCGATGACTGCTATCACTATGCTTGTGATTTTATCATGACTAAATTCGAACATTGTAATAGAGAGGCTAATAAAGTAGCACATGAACTTGCTAGATTAGCTAGATTTTTTTTGACTTCGGATTGGTTTGAGGAGCCTATTATTGAAATTGTAACGCTTCTCACAAACGATGTATTGGTCATTGCTAATGAATAAAATCTCGTTTTAACTCAAAAAAATGGCTTGAAGTTTGATTCTCATTCTTTCTTTCTAGTAGAGATAGTCATTTCCATCGAAGATAGGAAACCTTTCAGAGTGCAAGGATCTACCTGCATACGACATACTCAAAACTCCAAGGTTGTTAGACCTTTAATAAGCAGAGACAAGGAGAACCTGCTCTAATACCAATTGTTAGGACCGAGAGTATATCGAATAGAGGGGGTGAATGGGAGATCGAAAAATTATTTTGAATGTTTTGAACTGATCCCAATTACAATAGCGGAAATATAGTTCGGTGGAAAGTAACTCAACCAAGCACTTTAAGAAGGCACATAAGTATCAATGTAAGATTCAATGATGGCACGAGTATAATATATCACAGGCTTGACAATGACTATGACAATGCAGCAGGCTAACAGGAACAGAAACATTGAGAGAAAACAAGGGATGAGGATAAGCACGAGGAAGAACTATGACTAAGTAACGAAGATCAACACAGTGACATGTATGATAGTCAAAATAAGATCAGAGCGAATAATAATATGAAATACTAGTATCATCAAACTGTGTGAAACTATTGATATAGAGTGAGTAACGAACAACGACATTTGGGACGACAAAGAAGAAGTGGGCCCCACGGACACCTTCCCGGCTCTGTTTTCTTGTAGGACACGTATTTCTTTAGATAAAAATTCTCTATATATACCCCTGTACAATTTAACCACCGCATCATGGAAATATCCTTTGTTCTTGTTTTGTGTTGTTTTCTGGTCAGGTCTACCAAGCCAAACATCATGTCTTCCTATTCCTCCAACAACATGGGAGAAGATGCTTGGTTTATGAAGATGGAACTCAAGAGAGAGGGAATCAAGAAGGATGATGCCAAGCAGGGGAAGGCAGACAAGGTGGTAGGAGGACAAACCATCTCACCGGAGAAAGCTACAGCTGAGGGAGATATCCTTAAACCCTACCTTGATCATCTCTCCCCCTCTGAAATTGAAGATTTATGGACCTTTGAAACAGTATGTGTTCGGAATACTAACCTCACTCGTGAAGTTATTCTTTTGGAGGAGCAAAACGCCACACTTTGGAGTATTAGTCATAAATTGATGCATCTACTCAAGTTGAAGGATGATCTGAACAAGGCACCATCACCGAAGAAGGAGACTTGAGTGCACGAGTATGCGCACTCCCCTTGGCTTTCACCAAGCTTGGGGGAGTGCCCCGGTATCGTATCACCATCACTTCCATTACCTTCACAAGTTTTTAGTTTGATCCTTAGTATTTTTGCGATCTAGTTAAATAAATTTTATTTTGATATATCTTTCCTGTGTTAGTTCGTGATCTATCTATCTATGTAATCGAGTTGAGAGTTATATAATAAAGATTAGTTTGAGTTTTTTCTTCTTTACTTTTTATGTCTCAATCAAAAGAAAGGAAATAATTAAAACGATCATATGCTAATCTTATGGAAAGTAATGACATTACATAATAAAGAGTATAAATGGTAAAATTTATTGAAGATTGACAAACATAGCATTGGTCAATGGTGCAATTCATGAAAGAATTAGTACGGGAAGAGAAGATTCGCATGCATATATACTATCTTGGACATATTTTATGATTCTAAGCCCCCATTAAATATTTTAGGCCAAATTATTGACGTTGGACAAGGAAGACAACGTAATGATTTACGTTTGTTCATATTCACATGGAAGTTATATTGTCATAGATCCTCTAACATGTGGTGCTTGCTCAAATATCTTTGCTGGCCAAGAATCCACACTAAGTAGAGATACTACTTGTGCATCCAAAACCCTTAAATCCAATTTCATGTCATGAGAGTCCACCATACCTACCTATGGATTGAATAAGATCCTACAAGTAAACCCACATTGTGCTCTAAGCCATGGCTTCACATGACTTGTGGATTTGGCATTGCTTCTTTGGATTGCTGGGTCTCTTAATGATATCAATGTATTACATAGATCATATCTTTTTGCCCAGCTAGCTAGTTGTCGGGGGGATGAACCACGGGGAGGCAACGGAACCCGGATCCTTCTCGAAAACAGCAGGGCCCGCATCGCCCCGCAAACCGGCACGCGCCTGGCCAGGTCGCTCGACCCAGCACGGCCCGCAACCCGGCTAAACTCTCCGACCCGGCAAGGTACGTCGACCCGGCCACATCAACTAGTGCAAGACAACTCAACCCAGCGCAACCAAGGATTCCCTAGCAAGCCAACCCCACCCATGGCATCCACGGCAACCCAGCCACGACTCAGCTCCCGTCCCATCCAGGCCATATGATGGGATGAGGACCCAACCACCAATGACCAAGACAACAGTGTTCCCACCCATGCCTGTGGTCAGCCGGAGCGTGGCAACAGTGCCCCTCACCTACCCGCTGACCAGGGCTGGCGTGGCAACAGTGCTCCCGCCCTTACCGCTGATGACAGCAAGCGGCAGCCTGACGAAGAGCACTTTACATGACTAGACTCGGCCGCGCCCTGACGATCGACAAGACGGTGCACAGTCCCCCTAGGCACGCGGGGCCCGCGCCTAGGGGAACCCGGCGAACCAGAAGCCCACAAGCGGGACCAAGCCGGTATCCCGGACACCGACAATACGGACCCACCGACTCGGCATATTACCATTGTAACCCTGGGTGGGTTGATCTATAAAACCCCCCAAGAACCCACGCCTACAGAGAGAGGCAGAGAAGATAGCAGACAATACAAGAGAAACACAAGCGAGCATAGGACTAGCCACCCAACAACAACACCGGGGAGAAGGAGCAACCCAAGCCTTGGCCAGCTTCCTTCCTCCTCCAAACAGCTCCAGGAGCGACATTGTACTATCGATCATCCAACTAAACTCGGCAGGACTAGGGGTGTTATCTCTCCGAAGAGCCCCGAACCTGGGTATGTCCGGCGTCTCGCGCCCGCGCATGCCAACCTCACCTCTAGAGCCCACCAGTGCCCTCGAGCCTCCTCCTCTCTTTAGCCATCCCTTGGCATCTGCCGTGCGCCCACCACGACAGTTGGCGCCCACCGTGGGGCAGCTCGTGGAGCTGGCCGGGAGCATGCTTCAGACGGGGCCCTTCTCCTACACCGACGAGTCCGTCGCGCTGGCAGACGACGTCGTCGGCGCGCTCGCCGCCTCCTTCGCCGTGCTGCACATCTCCAATGCGCTCGCGGCCGACGAGTACCCCAGCAAGGTGCTCAGCTACTCCCACTCTCCCCTCTCCCTTGGCGGTGGCATTGCCGTCGGGGAAATGGACGTCCATGTGGAGGTTTACGTCACCGGCGATGGCGCCTCTTCCTTGTCGAGCAAGACAAGGAAGGCCGGCGGAAGCCAGGGCCACCGCTGAATGGACCGAGCCGTTCGATCCGCTGCGCGCTGTGATGCAGAGCCTCCGCATCCCCATTGGCACCGACATCGATGGTACCAACATCGTCGAAGCCCGAACCCAGCTCGAGGATAGACGCCAGCAGATGCTGGACCTGTTCGAGACGCTGGCCGCCACCAGGCGTCGCCTGGAGGCCGCTCAGATGGAGCATGACGCTGCCCACGGAGTTACGCCCGCCGTGGCCAAGCCGAGCCGGGTCGCCGATGCTCGCACCCGGCAAGGAGCGATCGGCCGGGCCTTCAGCACCGTCCGGACCGTCTACGAGACCCCAGTGAAGAACATGCGCCCTGCGGAGGCAGCCGCGGTCGGCCTCGACCAACTCACGGGCGAGGAGCTCAAAGAACGCATCAGGCGGATGCGCGAGCTCCTCCGCGCCGCCAACACCCAGCAGGATCGCCTCAACCAGCTCGCCAAGCCGGCGGGGTCCGCCTCTGCCCGCCTTGGCGGACCCGGTGAACTTCTGCACACGGCTTCCTTGCCACCCAGCGAGGCGCACTCTGGCCAGGACCGGACTCGACGCAACCCGGTCTCCACCGCCGCCGACGCTCTGGGCAACGAGCCTGCCCCAGAGACCCAGCGCGGACCCAGCCAGCACGGCCGGCGTACGGCTCCAACCGACCCGGCCCCTCGGGGCCTGGCCGCTAGTCGACTCGGCCCGCGCGCCATCGACGACACCGACGCGTACCACCGCCTTGATCAGCTCGCTCGCTCCCTGGAGGTGGAGGAGAGCGGCGCTATGGGGCCGGCGTGCTTCAGCCCATGCATCCGGGAGGAGCCCTTCCCCAAAGGGTTCGTGCTCCCCCGTGACACCCCCCAAGTATAACGGGACCGTGAAGCCAGAAGACTGGCTCACCGACTACACCACGGCCATTGGCATCACCGGTGCCAATCATCGTCTAGCCGTGCGCTACGCACCGCTCATGCTCCAGGGGTCGGCCCGCACGTGGTTGAAAAGTCTGCCGATGGGCAGCATCAACACGTGGATCGACTTCGAGGAGGCCTTTGTCCGTAACTTCACGGGGACCTACAAGCGACCCGGTCGCCCTAGCCAGCTCGCCATGTGCGTGCAGGGGCTGACGAAGACAGGTCGCGAATACCTCGCACGCTGGACCGATATCCGAAACAGCTGCGAGGGCGTCCATGAAGTCTAGGCGATCCAGTACTTCGTCAGCGGGTGCTGAGACGGCACCCTCCTCAAGCACAAGCTCTTACGCTCCGAGCCGGCCACCATGGTCGCGCTCATGGTGATGGCGGACAAGTATGCCAACACCAACTCCGCCATGAAGATCCAGGTGGCGATGGACGAAGTCGGCAAGGCAAAGCCGGTTCCTCCCCCGAAGCCGGCCGGCGAAAGCAGCCGGCAGTAGCATCATCAGAACAACAAGCGCAAGGCCGACCAACCGGCACAACGTCACGACAACCAGCTCGTCGCGGCTGCCGAGCCCGCGGCAAACCCGGCAGCGAAGCGCCGGCAGACCGGCAAGATGGCGTGGCAACCCGCCATGAGTTTCGAAGAGATGCTCGACGCCCCATGCAAGCACCACAGTGGCGCAAGACCCTCCACGCACACGCTTCGGCAGTGCGCCATCACCAAGCGCATCATGAGGGGAGACGCTCCGCCTCCTTCGGCTCCGGCTCCAGCTCCAGGCGCAGGACAGCCGCCTCCGCCTCCACCGCTGCCTCCCGCCTGCGGCGCAATGCGGAATGACGCCTACCCGGACCAGAACGCAGCCTACGTCGTCTTCACCAGCATCGGCAACGACAAGCACAGCGAGCGCCTTCTTCAGCAGGAGGTGAACACCGTCGTCCCGGCCAAGCCGGATTTCATGCACTGGTCGAATCGCCCGATCACCTGGACCCGGGAGGATCACCCGGCGGTCATGCCGAGTCCGGGCGGATACGCCCTCGTCCTCAACCCCACCATTGTCGCGTGACGCACATGCAAGTTCTCTCGAGTCTTCATCGATGGCGGCAGCAGCATCAACATCCTCTACCGCGACACGATGACCAAGCTCGGCCTTAAGGCCGAGGACCTGGAGCCAACCCAGACAGTCTTCCACAGCATCGTACCCGTCCTCTCCTGCTCGCGCATTGGCCGGGTCCGGCTTGATGTCCTGTTCGGCGACAGCAGCCACTTCTGACGCAAACCAATCTAGTTCGAGATGGTGGACCTGTCCAGCGCATATCATGCATTGCTGGGCCGGCTCGCGCTTGCCAAGTTCATGGCGGTTCTCCACTACGCATACCTGAAGATGAAGATGTCGGGTCCCAAGGGCCTCATTATCGTCACCGGCGACTACTGCAAGTGTCTGGAATGCGCCCGAGACGGCGCCAAGTTGGCCGAGTCGCTGGTCATTGCCGAGGAGGGGCGCCAGCTCGACCGAATCATCGCCTTGGCAGGCGAGGCCTCCGCAGCGTCGATTCCGACCCCGGACCTGGCAGACGCGGCTGCCTTCAAGCCCTCCAAGGAGACCAAGAAAGTGAAGCTCAACCCAGAAGACCTTAGCTGCAGTAAGTACGTTGTCGTAGGCGCCCGCCTCGACAGCAAATAGGAAGGCGAGCTCGTCAACTTCCTCCGTGAGAATTGGGATATCTTCACATGGACCCCCAAGGACATGCCAGGTATCCCGAGGAAGTACGCCGAGCACAAACTTCACGTCCGCAAGGACGCCAAGCCTGTCCGTCAACCCCTCCAACGATTTTCTGAAGAGAAGAGAAGAACCATTGGTGAAGAGGTCGCCAAGCTTTTGGCGGCCGGCTTCATAATGGAAGTGTTTCACTCCGAGTGGCTGGCCAATCCAGTCCTCGTCTTGAAGAAGAACAAGACCTGGCGCATGTGTATCGACTACACCAGCCTTAACAAGGCCTGTCCCAAGGATCCGTTCGCTCTCCCGCGGATCGACCAAGTCATTGACTCGACCGCCGGGTGCGAGCTCCTGTCCTTCCTGGACGCTTACTCCGGCTATCACCAGATCAAGCTGGACCCAACCGATGCCCGGAAGATGTCCTTCATCATGCCCTTTGGGGCGTATTGCTACATCACCATGTCGTTCGGATTGAAGAACACTGGCGCCACCTTCCAACGTTGCATGCAAAAATTCCTGCTACCGCAACTCGGCCACAACATCCACGTGTACGTGGACAACATCGTGGTGAAGAGCAGCACCTCACGCTCCTCGACGATTTAAAGGAAACATTCGCCAACCTCTGCGAATACAAGGTCAAGCTCAACCCGGAAAAGTGCGTTTTCGGCATCCCAGCCAGAAAGCCACTCGGGCTCCTCATCTAGGAACGCGGCATTGAGGCGAACCCGGAGAAGATCAAGGCCATCGAACGCATGCGCAAGCCGGCTCGGCTACGCGACGTTCAGAAATTCACCGGGTGCTTGGCCTCGGTCAGCCGGTTTCTAAGCCGGTTGGGCGAGAGGGCGCTCCCCCTGTACCAGCTGATGAAGAAGACAAGCCCATTCGAGTGGAACGGCAAGGCAGATGAGGCCTTCCAAGACCTCAAGCGCATGCTCTCCACCGCACCAGTCCTGGCCGAGCCAACCGACAAGGAGCCACTGTTGCTCTATATAGCCGCGACCTCGCGGGCGGTTAGCACGGTGCTCGTGGTCAAGTGACCAGAGAAGGGCAAGATCCAAGTCGTCCAACGACCAGTCTACTACCTGAGCGAGGTGCTCTCCATCTCCAAGCAGAACTACCCGCATTACCAGAAGATGTGTTACGGTGTGTACCTCACCGCCAAGAAGCTGAAGCAGTACTTCCAAGAGAACATCGTCACCGTCGTCAGCACGGCGCCTATCGGAGAAATCATCGGGTGTCGGGACGCCTCTGGCCGGGTCGCCAAATGGGCAATCCAGCTAGCCAGCCACACCATCCTCTATGAGCCCCGCACCACGATCAAGTCTCAAGCCCTAGCCGATTTCCTCATCGACTGGACCGAGACCCAGTACTTGCCGCCGCCTCTCGACTCGACGCACTGGTGCATCCACTTCGACGGGTCTAAGATGCGACTCGGCTTGGGGGCCGGCATCGTACTGTCATCTCCGAAGGGCGACCGGCTCCTCTACGCGCTCCAGATCCACTTCGCTGCCTCCAACAACATCGCCAAATATGAAGCCCTTGTGCATGGCCTCCGGCTTGCCAAGGAACTCGGCATCTGGCGCATCCTGTGCTATGGCGACTCGAACCTGGTGGTACAGCAGTGCTCCGGCAAATGGGACGCCCGCGACTCCAACATGGCAAGCTACCGCTTCCTCGTCCAGAAGCTATCCGGATCCTTCAAGGTGCGAGTTCCTCCACGTCCCGCGCGCAGAGAATGAAGCAGCTGACATGCTCGCCAAGATCGCCTCATCACGACAAGCCATCCCGTCCGGCATCTCCCTCGAGCACCTGCGCAAGCCGTCTGTCAAGCCATCGCCTGACTCCGAGTCCATTCCTGTTCCAGACGACCCGGCCGCACCTCAAGCCGGCCCGGGGACTGCTGAACCCGACCCGGGGGCTGCTCAGCTCAACCCGGCCACCATCATCCCGGACCCGGCCGTCGCCATTCCCGACCCGGGGGCTGCTCAACCCGGCTCGGGGACTACCGACCTGGAACCCACCCTGGTGGCCGTCTTCTCCGTGGTTACAGTCCCATCTTGGGCCCTCCCAATATCAGAATTTCTGGAGAACGAGGTTCTTCCCATGGATGAGACCGAAGCCCGGCAAGTTCAGCGCAGGGCATCCGCCTACAGCATCATCAACAACGAGCTCATCAAGCGCAGCTCTACCGGCGTGTTCCAGCGCTGCGTCGAGCAGGATCACGGCATCGACATCCTCCTCGACATTCACTAGGGCGAGTGCGGGCACCATGCGGCATCGCGATCCCTGGTGGCCAAGGCGTTCCGACATGGTTTCTACTGGCCCACGGCCCTCGAAGACGCCGAGTCGCTCATTCTCAAATGTGAAGGGTGCCAACGCTTCAGCAAACGCAGCCACCAGCCGGCGTAAAGCACTCCGCGCCATACCGATCGTCTGACCCTTCGCAGTCTGGGGACTCGACATGGTGGGACCCTTCAAAACCGCTCGAGGCGGCATGATGCACTTACTAGTGGTAGTGGACAAATTTACCAAGTGGATCGAGGCAAGACCTATCAAAAAACTGGACGGGCCAACAGTCGTCTGGTTCATCAAGGACATAGCGGTGCACTACGGCATGCTGAACAGCATCATCACCGACAATGGCACCAACTTCGCCAAGGGCGCGCTCGAGCAATACTGCTTCGTCTCCGGCATCCGCCTCGACCTGGCCTCCGTGGCACATCCGCAGTCCAACGGGCAGGTCGAGCGGGCCAACGGACTCATCTTATCCGGTATCAAGCCACGACTTGTCGAGCCACTCATCCACTCACCCGGTAGCTGGCTTGACGAGTTGCCAACAGTCCTCTAGAGTCTACGCACCATGTAGAACCGGTCGACCGGGTTCACCCCGTTCTTCCTTGTTTATGGAGCCGAAGCCGTCATCCCGATCGACGTCGAGTTCGACTCGCCGTGCATCGCGATGTAAACCGAAGCCGAAGCCAGAGAGGCATGCGAAGACGGCATCGACCTGCTCGAAGAAGCGCGCCTTCTGGCACTTAGCCGTTCGGCTATCTACCATCAAGGCCTGAGACACTACCACAGCAAGAAGATCAAGCCCCTCGCATTCCGCAAGGGCGACCTCGTCCTCTGACTCGTCCAAGAGCAGGCAGGCCAGCACAATCTGTCCCCTCCATGGGAGGGCCCATTCATCATAAGCAGGGCCTTGCGCGATTGCAACGCCTACTACCTCATCGACACGTGCAAGTCAAAGAAGCGCAAGAAGGACACCGCCGGCGAAGAAACGACCCGGCCATGGAACGCGAAACTCCTCCGCCCGTTTTACAGTTAGCCGCACGAATGTATGTATCGTCGCCTTTTGTAAACGCATGAAACTATGGGGTCCCCGAACGAGACTCGGGGGCTGCCTTTTGTCGACCAATTTATTGTGTTCTTATTTTTGCTGCATCACCTCACCACTGAACCCGTCCACCGGTCCGACTCACTCAACCAGGGGGCTCGGGGGCAGGCCGGCTCGGTCGCCACCCCGCCGCCTCACTTAGTGATTCCTGATAAAGTTGGGATGCCACGGTCCTCCACTTCGCCCTAAAACCGCAGATCCAGCTTTGGCTGTCGGCGCGCAAGCACAACGGGCCAAAGCTCCTTTATGCTTCATACACTAAGTCAAAGGCCGCCGGGTCGATCAACCCGGCCCGTTGCTCATCAAATAAGTAGCCGCATGACTGGCTGCTCACCAACCGGCTAAGCCGGATTGCTGCCAGCCGGCCCAGTGGGTGTTTTGCTCACGCTCAATGCTTCTAAGGACCCAAATCATGCGCTCTCCTCTCAAAGAATCGAACTCCTTGTCACGAACCGGAGCCTCGGCCGTCTGACTCATGGGGGGGGGGTTGAGAGAGGAAAAACGCATGAACTCGGTTCAAAAAAGCAGAAGGCAAAGATTAAAAGAGCACTCACGACATTTACACACAAATACTTAAAGGCCCACGGCCCGAGTTCATTACACCCTAACAAACCCCCAGTGGGTGGGTGGACCTGCTACTCAACAAAATTCTACTTAAAGTATCTCAGGCATCTCCAGCGCCGCGTCGCGACTTTGACGGCTCTCCCCTGGCGGCCTCCGGGTCCGGCGAGGCACCAGTGTCCTCCTCGGCGTCCGTGTCATCGTAGATGCCCGTCTCCTTCGGGCTCCCCTCTGGATCACGAAGAAGCAAGCCGTAGTCGTCGCCGTCCATGACCCTGCCGTCTTCCGTCCGCTCCGGATGGAACTCATCGTGGAAGGCGAACTCGGCGATGTAGCTGGCCCGGGAGGAGATCCAGCCGGCTTGCTCCTACAGCAACTGCTCCGAACCGGCGCGCTGGCCCATCGGCGCGTCCAGCTGAATATCCGGATGCCAATACAGCACGAACCGGAGCGCCATCTCAGCACCGGCACGGGCGGCGGAAACACGCCATTCGCCAAGGCGGTCCGGGCCCATCTCCAACCAACGCGCCAGGCGCGAGAAGCTGCACGGATGGACAGAGTCCGGCCACAGGGCCGTCGTCATCACTGTGCCGGCCCGGGACAGCCGCTCCATCTGCGTCCCCAAGACCCGCAGGCGGGCCTCAGGGCGATGATCTCCGGGAAGGTCTAGGCCGTCCGCGGATCCGTCCCAGACCCAACAACGCCGGTCGGGTCGCGCTGATAGCGGACGGCTTCCTCCGCCAGTCGCTGCATCTCCGGGAAGGCCCCTGTCGCAAAAGAAGAAGCAGGTTAGAAGAACAACAAGGAAGAGAAGCCGGGTCCCGACCCGGCAAACTACAAGAAGCAGCACTTGCTCGAGAAGGACTCTTCTAGGTGATGCGCCTCGAGCAACGTACTATGCCGCTCCCGCTCCATGACGAGGTCGCGCTCCCCGAGTGCCTTCTCCAGATCGGCCGCCTTAGCAAGGGTCGCCTTTAGCTCGGCGTCCTTGTCTTCGGCCGCCTCGCGGCGACGAGTCTCGTTCTGACGAGCCTCCTCGGCCGCGGTGGCCTGCTCCCGCAGGCGATCCACCTTGGCCTGGAGTCGGCCCTTATCCTCGGCCAGCTGGCCGCTGCTGGTCCGCCTCGACCAGGGCCTGCTGCGTCTCCACCACCTTGGCGGCCTCCGCCTTAAGGAGCTCCACCTCGGCCTCGAGGCGGCTCTTGTGACCCGCCAGCTGCTCATGCAGCCGGTTGGCCTCATCAAGAGACCGTCGGGCCGCGGCCGCCTCCGCCCTCGCCTGCGCCGCCTCGATGCCAAGACGGACGGCATCAGCAACAAGCCGGTCGTAATGATGACCGGCCCGGAGCAGCCGGGTCCGCCAAGACAACACCTCAGCTGCAAAGAAGAAAGGTTCAGCAGAAGAAAAAAGGCAACACTTAAGATTTGGCCCAACTACTATGTAGTTGCCCCGAATCTCGGGGGCTACACCCAGTGGGTGCGCTAGCGCGCCCCCACTAGAAAAGAGCACGAAAGTACCTGCAGCGATGCGAAGCTCCTCCTCCTTGGCAGCAAGTTGCTCCTTGAACTCCCGGTGCTTGCCCAGGAGACGGTTGAAAGCGGCAACCCGGAAGGCATCAAGATGCTGAAAAAAGACAGAAGTCAGAACAAGGCCGATGATCTAAAGATTCGACCCAACTACTATGTAGTTGGCCCGAACCTCGGGGGCTACACCTAGTGGGTGCGCTGGCGCGCCCCCATAAAGAAGAAATTACAAGGAAACAAAAGAAAGAAGACTTACCAGAACGGCGCGCTCCAGGTCGCGCGTCCGCTCCACCTCGGCCTGGGCGAAGGCCTCAAGCTACTCCGTCCGGCCTCGTAGGCGGCGGCTGATGGCTTCCAGTGCCGCCTCCTCCTGAGTCTGAGGCCCGAAGACGACAGCACCCCCGCTCCGTGCGGGCTGCGGTACGGCTGCTCGGCGCCCTCCCTTTTGGGGCACCAAGGCGTGCCCCCCGCTGGCCCACTACAAGAAATATGTCAACTTGTGACCTTGACTATTGGTCACTGAAAGGTCATTGTTTTTCATTTGTGACCTTTTTGTGACCAAAAACAGAAGGTCAAAAGTTGTCGGTCGTAAACTGAAATTAACGACCTTCTCTGTGAGAAGGTCGTAGACATTTACGACCAAAACAGAAGGTCGTTGAACCCATGACCTTTTATTTGGTCACTCGTTGTCTGCCTAGGCCACGTCGGATCCGACGTGGCAATATGACGTGGCAAAATTACGACCAATTTAAAAGGTCACTGACAAGATTCAGCCCGGTACGATTAGATGTTTTAGATGGGCCGAGCCCAACAATTCAGCCTATTTGTTTTTTTTCCTGTGAATTTTTGGTCGGCTTCACAGGCCAAGCCCAACATTTCAGCCACTTATTTTCTAGGCCGCACCCTTTTACAGTCCAATTCTTGTTTGGGCCTCGGCCTTTTTTCAGTCCAATTCTTGTTCAGGCCTCAGCCTTTTTGTGGTCCTTTTAAATTTCAAACTCGGCCCTCTTACAGTCCATTTTATTTATTTTTGAAAATTAATATACTAGCATTGCTGAAACAGACCCCAACTATGTTTGGCTATGGCCTTTTTAAGGTCCAGTAGTGTTTGGGCCAAGGAATATTTCATTATTATGTTCACATCCAACTAAATACATTTATCACAAATTCAAATTCCCAGCATTTGAATAACAAGTACACCCAACATTAAATAACAGGTACAACAATTAAATATACACCCAATTCCTAGCAAGATCAGCATTACATCAAAATTCCAAGCAAATTCTGCATTACAAGTTCAATAACATATAAAGCGAGCCGCTGATTGGGGCTTCGAGCTTCTTCGAATATCTTTGGCCGAGGAACTCCTATAAATGAGAGGGAAAACAGATTAGTCACAAGTTCACAAGCACTGTTTGCATCAGTACATCGACATTCACTTAAAACATTTAAAGTGAAATAGATACATGACGTGACACAGGAGGCAGATGTTGCCAGACAAAGATGGCACTTGTATAGACCTTGAAAAAAACCATACAAGTCAGTGATGCTCCAACACATCACTCATGGACTAAAATAACAAGATAAAGCATCACTAGGGATGCACACTGATTTTACTAATATGTTTTAATTGACTACTTTGGAGTTGCAGTATGTCTTAACAGCATGCTACACTCTGAACTTAGTGTTGATAGCAACATATGAAGTGAGGAGATTTGAATAGATTTTTCAAATACATGTGTTGGTATGGGAATGCTTCTCTAGAATGGTGTACATGTGCACAGATTTTCAAATAAATACGAGGACTCCTAGAATAGACAGAGAATGAATGAATGCGAAAGGCAGAGCATCATCTATGATGAAGACATCACCAGAATTCGTACTTACACGGGGAGACACTAACATGCAGGAATATGTACAGATTGTCAAAACTTGCATTATCCTACTATCACTAGCACAACAAGCTGCAGGTTGGCATATCCATGAACCATGTACCTCATGACAGATACAATATATCATCCAATGCTCGACTATGAGAAAAATTAAACAATTACACCTCACAAAGGCAAAGCAAAGAATCATGGAGCGAGTAGGGGGGTAGAAGGGGACCTGAGGAGCTCATCGGAAGTGGTTGTAGCCTAGGCTAAGCTTCACGATCACAGCGAGAGCCAAGGGAGGCAGCCAAGCCAACCAATGTGTAGCCATCATAGGAGCAGTAGCAGTGTAGCACCACCACTGCCGAAACCAGAACTGCTGGAGTGAATCACCATCACATGGGTCACCTCCACCGAAGGATCTAGCAAGGGGTAAAGTCTGCATGTTTCAGTACAAGCTAGTGACGTCAAAACCAAACAGTAGCAAGAAGAAGAGAAAGTCTAGTACATGATGATTAGTTGAAGAAATAGGAACTACATTCAGTAGTAATGTTTCCATCATCCTACTATCACCAGTAGAGTAAACTACGGGTTACCATAGTTCTGGAACCATGTACTTCACGACAGATGTATGTAGTAACACAAGACTCATGCCACCTAAAGAAAAATTATTCATTCAAGTACTGATGGCCTAAAAATCAATCTACAGACGATAGATAATAATAAACAAACGACAGCAGCATATTTTCTTCATTATATAAAGAGAAACTAACAGACTGTTATGTGCAAGCAGATGCACCAAAAGAAACTAAAGACCATTTATCTTAAGGATTCCACATAGCTGCCGAACATGCTTATCATCCAAGGAAAGAAGCATAGCTTTTTCAAGGGAAATCAATCTACAAATCTACGGATATTAGGACTATCCCTGTACAGAATATGACCTGAGCGATACATCAGGCAGTATACGCGTCTGGAGAGAAAGAATTACGACCCACAAGGCAGCAGCGATAGCTTCTACCTTCACATATATTTCAATACCTACTGCTATTGTCATGTATGTTAAATATGCAAGAGGTAAAAATGACAGTTATATACATCCATTGCAATCAGACTTGTGAAGAAGATAAACCACTAATGCACTTCAATCATTAATCCAACATTGCACATTTTCGCTCTTATAGTCAAGCAGCAGCCTCTTGTACTCAAAGGCCTATAAAATGAAATGGATAAGTTAGATTGATTACTGTAGGTGCAGCACATTTTCTGGAAGAGGCATAAACATGAAATGAAATAGATGTAGTATCATCACTACATGAAAGGAGCATTATACTTGGAAGGAAAAAATAGCATCCTGTCACCAAGCAAACACTACTTGATAGGAAACACTAGTAGCAGGAAGAGCTAGTTATGCATGATGTCTCAGGTTTAACAAAAGATCAAGACCACAATTTTAACAAGAGATATATAGTCAGTCCAATTGAACAAAATCTAAACAGTAGCATTATGAGTATTTAAGTGGAGATGTAGCAGGCAATCAAATGAATATATTCTGGAGACGATGAATGAAATTAGGCAATCAACAGCTTAGGCATGGGGTCCCGGTCGTCGATGGAGAGCATCTAATGCTCCAAATAAAACAAACTGATATGTTTAGCCAACCAAGAAGGGAAGCATTAACCAAACTGAGAAGCAGCAGTAGCAGCATCGATTTGAATTGCAAAAGCAGCAGTACAAAAGTTTCAGTTAAAGAAAAAGTTTCATTTGGTTTCATTTGTTTCTGGAATTGGAGTGAAAGGGAAGCACTACTATTGTTGCTGCTGCTGCTTGTTTCATATGGAGGGCAGAGAAGAGAGCAAGAATACTCCTACACTACTGCTGCTACACTTGCTAACAAGAGCACTGCGCTACACTACTCCTACACTGCAGAAAATTAAACCAAACAGCAAGCAGAAAATTAAACCAAACAGCAAGCACTACTACCTGCAAGTCCTCCAGTAAAATGGTTTCAGTTAACTAACAAAAAATGTTTTAGATAATTTTAATTAACACAAAGAAGAGAGAAGAAGAGAAAAGAAGAAGTTTCATTTATTTTTAGTTAACAGTAAAAGGTTTCAGTTCAAGTACTCCAGCAAGAAAGCAAGCAAAATGTTTTAGTTAAATTCACAGAAAAAATAGTACTACTGCTACAGTAGGTGTGTGTGTGTGTGTGCTTTCATTTACTTTAAAATGAGACTACTGAAAATTAATCCATATGTTTGCAAAGGAGGATATGTGAAATTAATCCATATTTTTGTAAATGCATTTATACTCCTTTCATTTACTTTATTTGTAAATGCATTTGTACCCCTTTCATTTACTTTAAAATGAGACTGCTGAAAAGGAGTACTCCTTTCATTTAATTTACTTTAAACTGAGAATACTAAAAAGGAGTACTCCTCTCTTGATAAGTTGATGTAAATGAAATCCAGGAGTATGTGAGAACATGGCCATTTGTATGATCATTTTTGTATTCATACTCCTCCACTACTACTCCTATACTACTGCTGCCGCACTTGCTAACAAGAGCAGTGCACTACTGCTGCACTTGCTACACTACTGCTGCACTTCAAAAAGTTTCAGTTATGGAAGCAATATTCAGAACTCCGCCTATGTTGTCTCAACATAGCCGGTCCCAAGCCCGGGTAAAGGAGGAGGGTTGTGATAGGCTTGGCGAGCCAACGTAAAAACTCAGCCACTCTTATGGAGATGAAACCCAAAAGCCTAGGAGGATTCGCTTAGGTAGCTGGAACGTAGGGTCTCTGACAGGGAAGCTTCGGGAGCTAGTTGATGCAGCAGTGAGGAGAGGTGTTGATATCCTTTGCGTCCAAGAAACCAAATGGAGAGGACAGAAGGCGAAGGAGGTGGAGGATACCGGCTTCAAGCTGTGGTACACGGGGACGGCTGCAAACAGAAATGGCGTAGGCATCTTGATCAACAAGAGCCTCAAGTATGGAGTGGTAGACATCAGGAGATGTGGGGACCGGATTATCCTGGTCAAGCTGGTAGCTGAGGACTTGGTTCTCAATGTTATCAGCGCATATGCCCCGCAAGTAGGCCACAATGAGAACACCAAAAGGGAGTTCTGGGAAGGCTTGGAAGACATGGTTAGGAGTGTACCGATTGGTGAGAAGCTCTTCATAGGAGGAGACCTCAATGGCCACGTGGGTACATCTAACACAGGTTTTGAAGGGGCGCATGGGGGCTTTGGCTATGGCATCAGGAATCAAGAAGGAGAAGATGTCTTAAGCTTTGCTCTAGCCTACAACATGATTGTAGCTAACACCCTCTTTAGAAAGAGAGAATCACATCTGGTGACTTTTAGTAGTGGCCAACACTCTAGCCAGATTGATTTCATCCTCTCAAGAAGAGAAGATAGGCGTGCGTGCCTAGACTGTAAGGTGATACCTGGGGAGAGTGTTGTACCCCAGCATAAGCTGGTGGTTGCTGACTTCCGCTTTCGGATTCGTGTCCAGCGGGATAAGCGTGCCAAGGTCGCTAGAACGAAGTGGTGGAAGCTCAAGGGGGAGGTAGCTCAGGTGTTCAAGGAGAGGGTATTTAAGGAGGGCCCTTGGGAGGAAGGAGGGGATGCGGACAATGTGTGGATGAAGATGGCGACTTGCATTCGTAAGGTGGCCTCGGAGGAGTTTGGAGTGTCCAGGGGAAGGAGAAGCGAAGATAAGGATACCTGGTGGTGGAACGATGATGTCTAGAAGGCGCTTAAAGAGAAGAAAGATTGCTTCAGACGCCTATACCTGGATAGGAGTGCAGACAACATAGAGAAGTACAAGATGGCGAAGAAGGCCGCAAAGCGAGCTGTTGGTGAAGCAAGGGGTCGGGCATATGAGGACCTCTACCAACGGTTAGGCACGAAGGAAGGTGAAAGGGACATCTATAAGATGGCTAAGATCCGGGAGAGGAAGACGAGGGATATTGGCCAAGTCAAATGCATCAAGGACGGAGCAGGCCAACTCTTGGTGAAGGACGAAGAGATTAAGCATAGCTGGCGGGAGTACTTCGACAAGCTGTTCAATGGGGAGAATGAGAGTTCTACCATTGAACTGAATGACTCCTTTGATGAGACCAGCATGCGTTTTGTGCGGCGCATCCAGGAGTCTGAGGTGAAGGAGGCTTTAAAAAGGATGAAAGGAGGCAAGGCGATGGGCCCTGATTGTATCCCCATTGAGGTGTGGAAAGGTCTCGGGGACATAGCGATAGTATGGCTAACCAAGCTTTTCAACCTCATTTTTCGGGCAAACAAGATGCCAGAAGAATGGAGACGGAGTATATTAGTACCAATCTTCAAGAACAAGGGGGATGTTCAGAGTTGTACTAATTACCGTGGAATTAAGCTGATGAGCCATACAATGAAGCTATGGGAGAGAGTCATTGAGCACCGCTTAAGAAGAATGACAAGCGTGACCAAAAATCAGTTTGGTTTCATGCCTGGGAGGTCGACCATGAAACCCATTTTCTTGGTACGACAACTTATGGAGAGATATAGGGAGCATAAGGACTTGCATATGGTGTTCATTGACTTGGAGAAGGCCTATGATAAGATACCGCGGAATGTCATGTGGTGGGCCTTGGAGAAACACAAAGTCCCAGCAAAGTACATTACCCTCATCAAGGACATGTACAATAATGTTGTGACAAGTGTTCGAACAAGTGATGTCGACACCGATGACTTCCCGATTAAGATAGGACTGCATCAGGGGTCAGCTTTGAGCCCTTATCTTTTGCATTGGTGATGAATGAGGTCACAAGGGGTATACAAGGAGATATCCCATGGTGTATGCTCTTTGCAGATGATGTGGTGCTAGTTAACGATAGTCGGACGGGGGTAAATAGGAAGTTAGAGTTATGGAGACAAACCTTGGAATCGAAAGGGTTTAGGCTTAGTAGAACTAAAACCGAGTACATGATGTGCGGTTTCAGTACTACTAGCTGTGAGGAGGAGGAGGTTAGCCTTGATGGCCAGGTGGTACCTCGGAAGGACACCTTTCGGTATTTGGGGTCAATGTTGCAGGAGGATGGGGGTATTGATGAAGATGTGAACCATCGAATCAAAGCCGGATGGATGAAGTGGCGTCAAGCTTCTGGCATTCTCTGTGACAAGAGAGTGCCACAAAAGCTAAAAGGCAAGTTCTACAGGACGGCGGTTCGACCCGCAATGTTGTATGGCGCGGAGTGTTGGCCAACTAAAAGGCGACATGTTCAACAGTTAGGTGTGGCGGAGATGCGTATGTTGAGATGGATGTGTGGCCACACGAGGAATGATCGAGTCCGAAACGATGATATACGAGATAGAGTTGGGGTAGCACCAATTGAGGAGAAGCTTGTCCAACATCGTTTGAGATGGTTTGGGCATATTCAGCGCAGGCCTCCAGAAGCTCCAGTGCATAGCGGACGGCTAAAGCGTGCGGAGAATGTCAAGAGAGGGCGGGGTCGACCGATTTTGACATGGGAGGAGTCCGTTAAGAGAGACCTGAAGGATTGGAGTATCAACAAGGAGCTAGCTATGGACAGGGGTGCGTGGAAGCTTGCTATCCATGTGCCAGAGCCATGAGTTGGTTGCGAGATCTTATGGGTTCCACCTCTAGCCTACCCCAACTTGTTTGGGACTAAAGGCTTTGTTGTTGTTGTTGTTGTATGGAAGCAATATTCAGAAGAGTATAACAAAGAGATGGTACCCTATTCATTCCATCAGTTTATTAACATCATGCACAGGAGTACAGTAGATGCATATGTTAACATCAGTATATTAACATCATGCCGAAGAAAGGCCACCTCAAGATCTTTTTTTCTTTCTGTAAGCTTTATCTTCAGTGCCCTGTAATCACCAAAAGGCAATATCAGAAATTATCTTGTAGACTAACAATATCACATAGCTTGGCAGCGACTGCACATACCTGCAGTGTCCGGTCTTCCAGGCCTTCTTGTTGTCGCCGATACTGCACAAACATTAAGTAACAAACTGATCAGCATACAGAGAGTGTAAATTTGACCTCGTAAATGAAATGTTCTGACATCAAATAGCTCCATTCTACAACTACATAGACCCTGGACTAACAGTCTTAAACACAACACCGTCCAGATTAAACAAAACCAGCGCCAGTCTACACTGTTATGGTCTCGAGCTCATTGATAAATCACTATCCACACATGAGCCAAAGACATGCACATCTCAGACAAGAGGAAACTGAAGTTCAATGACAAAGGGGATCTAGAGCTGTTCCCTGGCAGGCCCGACTCCAATCCCCTGTGCCCCACGATCTGCAATGGTTCCCCTCCTAAGCTGTAAGATAAGCCTCATCATACATATAGATGTAGCACAAATGCAGTAGTACCAGACCAAAAAGGGACGGCAACACTCGAATTAGGAAGCCTGATATGTTTAAGGAACGAGTAGTATAGAGTCCTAATACAGTAAAGTGGATCGGCCTACTATTATTAGAAAGCAAAAAGGCTCAGCGTCGGATTTGCAAAACTGAAACTGACCAAGTGTCTGGACAGGTGCTGCCATCAACAGCAAACAGCTACAGCCGGGGGGGAAAGGAGCAGCGAGAACAGAGGACATGGGCTTACCAGCCAGGAAGCCTCGTTGTTGAGGACCTTGGGTATGTCGAGGTGATGGGGCCTGACAAAGCGCTGCAGGAGGCCGATCTTGTCCGAGACCTCGGCGTCGGCGGCCGCGTCCTTCGGCGAGGCTGCGAAAGTGCGGTCGAACAGCTTGGTGATGATGTACTTCTTGAGGCCCTGCTCGGCACGCAGGGGGAAATCAAGCAGAGGCGTTCAACGCGAGGATCCCGAAAATAAAAATTTATGACAGGAAATTGATTCTGAGACCTCGAGCGCGTGGTCGATTTCCTGGTGGGTGGCCTCGGCCCAGAGCGGGTGCCCCCGGATGGCCGCCTCCATCTCCGTGAAGAAGGCCTGGACCCTGGCGCCGTCCGCCTCGGTGCTGGGCTCGTCGAGGGAGATGGAGGTGAGGAAGCTGCGGGGGTAAAGCTCCCGGTTTTAGATCAGATCCACGCAGAGGGAGAGGGGAGGGAGGGACTGACCTCTTGATGGAGCGGAAGAGGCCGGCGGCCTCTGGGCGGCGCATGCGGTCGAGGAAGCCGTAGAAGTCCACCCGCGACGCCGCCGATGTGGGGCTCTCCATCCCCGCCCGCTCGCCCGCAGCGAGAGAGATTTGGAAGTTTGTCTCTCTGTCGGAGCCGGCAAGAGAGAGAAGACGAAGATGCGGATGCGGTTGCGGATCTGGGCCCCGACGGTGCGGACCCCCTCCGCCAACGGCATCCTGCCGCCGGCCGCCATGGAGGGGTTGGCCATCGAGGAGGAAGGGGTCTCAGGCTAGGGTTTCGTCTGGGAGTGGGGAGTGTCGCTCGGCTCAGCGTGGAGGAGGCCGGGATTGGGATCCAGAGAGGAGGAGGATGAGTCGTGGAGTCGGAGGGTTGGAGGGGATCGATCCATATCGATCTCGCCGGACAGAGGGCGCCGGAGGTGGCGGCGGACAGAGGGCGCCGGAGGTGGTGGCGGCCAGGGAGGAGTGGACCGCTAGGGTTCGATCGAGAGAGAGAGGAGGGCACGAGGGGTTGGGTTGGGTTGGGTGCGTGGGAGGAGTGCACGTTGTGGGTTGGGCGACGTGGGTGAGACAGGCGGGCCGTTGGATCCAGGAGCATCCGACGGTGATTAGGCACGATCCGCCAGAGATGCTTCTGGACCAATCAGAATGCAGTATACAAGCATTACATTTTGTCCATCTAAATTAGTCGTAATCGACTAAAAGTAAGGTGCTAAATCATATTGCCTATTTTATGATCTGAAAAATAAAAATAAAAATAAAATACCTTCTCATATGTCATCAAATTTGACCTTAGTTTTCAAGAATAATGACAAATCGAAATAAGACAAATATCTTTTAAAAGAGTTAGGAGAAATTAGTTTTTTTAATCATTTTCCATTTTTAAAGTGTCCAAAATGAGTTTTTTTTAAGGACATACTATATATTTGTTGTAAAATTGTACTAAATCATTTTTTAAAATAATAGGCCATATATAATGCACAACTGACCAAATGGTTGAGTGTCCAAAGTTTTTATCCACCTCTCGTGAAAAAGACAAATATCCGCCAATTTAGTTGGTAGCGGGTCAAATTTGAACTGTAGCTGCCTTGTAGTTTGCTCTTTATTTTTTCCAAAAATCATTTCTAGATACATAAGTATCTATTTAATCAGAGAAACACCAAAAAAATTCCAAGATTCAACCACTAGCTAGGAACGGTCATTCCCGTGGTTTTGACCGCATTTTGAAACGGGCATAAAAAATTCAAAAAAATCAAAAAAATTGGGAGACCTTCGCATTGTGTCATTATATGTGGCCAAGTTCCCAGGAAAAATAATAAACTTGTAATACGGCAATTATTTTTAAAAAGTGTTCTCAAAAACGAGCTATCACGTGTGGAGATCAATGGCTTTCAAGACAAATGATCAATCTTATGGCCACATTCATGAAATAGTTTGTTTAAATGATCTTATATTATGCACAATGGTGCATATTGGAATGGCAAACAATATTGCCAAAGAAAGTTTTCATTTTCTTTGGACGAAAAAATCATTTTCCATTTTTCGACTGCCCAAAAGGAGGTTTTTTTGTGAAGAACCTACCAAATAATTGTTGCAAAATTGGACCAAATCATTTTGTTAAAATACTAGGACATATTTAATGCACAATTGACCAAATGGTTGTGTGTAAAAAGTTTGGATCCACCTCTCGTGAAAAAGACAAATTTCTTCCGATTCAGTTGAAAGCGGGTCAAATTTGAACTGTAGCTGCCTTGTAGTTTGCTCTTTATTTTTTCCAAAAATCATTTCTAGGTACATAAGTATCTATTTAATCAGAAAAACACCAAAAAAATTCCAAGACTCAACCACTAGCTAGGAACGGTCATTCCCGTGGTTTTGACCGCATTTTGAAACGGGCATAAAAAATTCAAAAAAAAATCAAAAAATTGGGAGACCTTTGCATTGTGTCATTATATGTGGCCAAGTTCCCAGGAAAAATAATAAACTGGTAATACGGCAATTATTTTTAAAAAGTGTTCTCAAAAACGAGCTATCACGTGTGGAGATTAATGGCTTTCAAGCCAAATGATCAATCTTATGGCCACATTCATGGCATAGTTTGTTCAAATGATCTCATATTATGCACAATGATGCATATTGAAATGGCAAACAATATTGCCAAAGGAAGTTTTCATTTTCTTTGGACGAAAAAATCATTTTCCATTTTTGAGTGCCCAAAAGGAGGTTTTTTTGTGAAGAACCTACCAAATAATTGTTGCAAAATTGGACCAAATCATTTTGTTAAAATACTATGACATATTTAATGCACAATTGACCAAATGGTTGTGTGTAAAAAGTTTGGATCCACCTCTCGTGAAAAAGACAAATTTCCGCCGATTCAGTTGGAAGCGGGTCAAATTTGAACTGCAGCTGCCTTCTAGTTTGCTCTTTATTTTTTCCAAAAATCATTTCTAGGTACATAAGTATGTATTTAATCAGAGAAACACCAAAAAAATTCGAAGATTCAACCACTAGCTAGGAATGGTCATTCCCGCGGTTTTGACCGCATTTTGAAACAGGCATAAAAAATTCAAAAAAAATCAAAAAATTGGGAGACCTTCGCATTGTGTCATTATATGTGGCCAAGTTCCCAGGAAAAATAATAAACTTGTAATACGACAATTATTTTTAAAAAGTGTTCTCAAAAACGAGCTATCACGTGTGGAGATCAATGGCTTTTAAGCCAAATGATCAATCTTATGGGCACATTCATGGCATAGTTTGTTCAAATGATCTCATATTGTGCACAAGGGTGCATATTGGAATGACAAACAATATTTCCTAAGGGAGTTTTCATTTTCTTTGGACAAAAAAATCATTTTCCATTTTTCGAGTGCCCGAAATGAAGTTTTTTTGTGAAGGACCTCCCAAATATTTGTTGCAAAATTGGACCAAATCATTTTTATAAATTACTAGGACATATTTAATGCACAATTGACAAAATGGTTGGGTATAAAAAGTTTTGATCCACCTCTCGTGAAAAAGACAAATTTCTTCCGATTCAGTTGGAAGCGGGTCAAATTTGAACTGCAGCTCCCTCATATTTTGCTATTTATTTTTTCCAAAAATCATTTCTAGGTACATAGGTACCTATTTAATCATAAATACATGGTTTGGTGGCGATACGTCGAGGTTTGGAAGGTGGTCGAGGGCCCCAACTCTAGAGCGCGTAAACTCGCATGCCCGCCGCGTGGTTACCGCGTGACCGTGGCGTTGCCATGTGTTCTGGGAGGCCTAGGCATGTCTAGTAGGTTGGGAACTCCCCAGGTAGGTGCTAGGAAGAAAATCACAATATAAGATTCTCACGAGGAGACCGATCAATGCTCAGACATGAATAAGCAGCCAAGTGTTTGATTTGCGGTACAGGAAATGCACATGGCTAATGGGCATGAGTTTTGGCTGAGGCTGATCAGTTACTAAGAAGACCGTATTTACAAATTTTCACCTCAAAAGGAGGAGCCTAGGTGGTACTTGCTTTGCAAAGTATCACATTGGACATAAATACGAATGTTGAAGCTGGGCTCAAAATAATGAATGGATTGAGCTGGCATTTGGTGGAGGATGGTTATTTGGGCATAGGTAAGCACTGTAGAAAATGGATACCATTTGGACGTGCCAAAGTGGTACTTCCTTCACAAAGTGTTGCTCTGAACAGAATAGGAAAATGAATATTGTTGAGTTATTTTTGAACTAGGCAAGGAAGGTTTTTGACATATTTGATGAAGATATGATCCAAATAATTTATGAGAATTTTTTGGGAATTTTTGGAATAACAGAAATATAGGTTGCTTCGCAACCTAGGGCAAAAATTGACACATGGACATGACACATAGGCAAAACTGATGAGATGGCGCCTAGTCATCACAACCCACCACAATCTACAAGGCTGTGACCATCTATATTGGTCGTTAACAACTAGAAATAAGGCAGCGGACCAGCACTGTTTGCTTTATGACCATTTCATGTAAGGAAATTACGACCTTTCTGACCAAAATGGTCGCAATGGTTTAGGGTTTGGAGCCCCCCGAACAGCTTTTGACCAATTGGTCTCAAATGGTCATAAATCTATGACCAATTCTTCCAGGGACACTGACAGAAGGTCACTAGTTGACATATTTTTTGTAGTGGCCGCCTGCAACGCGGCCAGCACCTCCTCCGACGCCCCTCTCGGTGTCGATGGCGACCCGGACGCCGGGACGCCCTGTGTCGCCACCTTAGGCACCGCCGCCCGCGGTGCCTCCTCCATAGCCGGCGGCGCCTCAGGGGCCGCCACCTGCAGCGTCTCCTCCAAGACGATGCCGCCTCCACCACCATCAGCCCCCGCGCGCTCGACCACGTCGAGTCGCGGCGGGGTGTCGCCCCCCACCTCCACGACCTCCCGGTCGAGGATCACCACCTCAGCCCGGCCCCCACGGCCGCGCTCCCTCACCGACGACGACTCAAAGACCGTCGCCGCCACCATCGTGCCCTCCGGCATCTCGCGCCAGGCCAGCTCCACGCCGGATTGCGCCCATGCCGTCGTCGTGTCGGTCCAAGCCTAGACCGACGCTGCCTCTAGCTCCGCCTCGGCCCGGTTCCTATCCCGCCAGGCTAAGGCCTCGGCGTCGTTCAGGTCCAGGCCGAGGTCCGAGTCGCCCCGTCCCTCCTCCTCGGTCAGGCCAATGAGGTCAGACCGGCTCCTGCGGAAGCGGCCCCTTCGGCGGCCGCGGCCTCCGCCGCCGCCCTAGCCAGCACGATGGGCGACCTGAAGAAGAAGGCGGAATAAGCAAAAAAGAGACAAGACCGGCTTAAAAAATCCAGGCGCAAACAAGAGATGAAGCTTACCCCGCCAAGACCAGGACCAGGGTCAGCCTCCCGTGCCCGCCACTGCGCTTCTTCTTGGCTGGCCTCCCAGGCTCGACCGGGTCCGCCGTGCGCTTCGGGGCCCGGGGTCGCGGCGCGATGCTGTCTTTTCCATGCGTGCGGCTCGGCGCCGCCCCATGCGAGGACCCGGCTCCACCTGCGTTGCCGCCTCCCCTGCCCAACACCGCTACACCAACAATCGGCGTCAGCACCGCCCGCACCGCAACATGACCAACAGTTCAAGACAAATAAAGAAAGAAGAATTCAGGACTCACCCACGCAACGCCCAGCGCCGGCGTCGGACTCGGCCACCTCCTCGCCGCCTTGGGCCGCGGGCTCCTCTAGTGCCACCGGCGCCACCTGCGATGGAGCCCGGGCGTAAGGATGCTGAATCGCGTTCAAGAGTATCTCCCACGTCGCGTTAGGACGGATGAGGAGATGCACGGCAACAACGTAAGAAGACCAGACGCTCACCTGCGGTGTCGGGTTCGACTGGCTATATAGCACCTTGCCGAATCGCTAGTCCTCTCCAAGGTTGGCCTTGGAGATGTCGTTCATGCCGCGCGCGACCTGCTCCACGGACAGCCGCGTCGACCCCATTCGGTTGGGATCCTGCAGGCCGATCATTTCGTCGATGAGGCAGGAGCGCCTCTGAAGCGGAAGGACCCGGCAAGTGATGAACGTGGAAAGGAGGTCGGTGCCGGTGAGCCCTTGTGTGTCCTCATGACTGTCACCCGCTCACAGAGATTGCCGATCTCCTGCGACGGGCGATGGAGCGAGTAGCCCCAGTTCGTCTTCGCCCGCGGCGACGCGATGGCGAAGAGCGGGAGGTTGATGTGGTCCATGCCGAGATTGCGGATGTAGAAGAAGGAGTTCTGCCACTTCTTGGCAGAATCCTCGAGCGGGATCTTGGGGAAATCCGCCGGACCGCTTCGAGATGACAGCGGCGCCGCAATCGGCGAACTCCCCGGTCGACGGGCCCTGCTGCTTCAAGGAGAAAAAGCGCGCCCAGAGGTCGATCGTCGGCTCGACCCCCAGGTACCCCTCGCACAGGGTCATGAAGCCGGAGAGCTGGACGATGGCGCCGGCACCAAGATGGTGCGGTTGGAGCCCGAAGAACTCCAAGAACGCGCGGAAGAAGGTGCTCGCTGGCAACTCAAACCCGCGCTCAAAATGCATGAGGAAGACGACGCGCTCCTGCCCCTCGGGCCGGGGCCTCTGCTAGCCACGCGGCAGGCGGACGCCGACGTCCGTCTCCCGCGGCAGGCACCGTGAAGCTCGAAGCTGCATGATGTCCTCGTTGGTGACGTTGGAGCCCAACCAAGAGCCCGACGGCAGCAACATGGACGGAAGAAGGAGAGAGAAGATGGGCGACGGAGGAAGCTCTGCTCGGGGCTGCGGGCGCAGCTGTGCGTCGGTGGCAAAGAGCAGAGCAGGAGCAGGGGGACAGGATGGCGTGAGCGAGAATGATATCCGCCGCCCCCTTTTCCCCCTCAATTTATAACCCCGGTTCAAACGTGGGGAAGTGGGATCGTCTGCACGCACCCGTTCCACTACCCCGCAATAAGTGTGCACGTACACGCGCACTAACTGCTCGGGGAAGTGCAACCGGCCCCCAGACGCCGCAATAAATCCGCGTGCATGGACCAAGGGCGCGCGGCGGTGGGCCCCGGTCCCATCACGCGCGTGGCCTGTTAGGCCCCTCCGACTTTCGGGCGCCACGTGGCGTCTGCGCGAAGCCCAAGGGATCGCCTCAAGATTCGACGGACTCCTCGGTTCCCGCCACGGCCGGGATGTCGCGATCCGGTTTCCGAGAAAACCGGCACATAGTGGGTGTTGCCGGACCCGGCGCTCGCAGAATCCACCTTGCTCAAGGGGGAAACTGTGAAGGCCCACTCATCCAAAGACGGCGGACGTTCACAGCTTCGGGGACTACTGTCGGGGGGATGAACCCCGGGCAGGCAACGGAACCCGGATCCTTTTCAAAAACAGCGGGGCCCGCATCACCCCGCAAACTGGCACGCGCTTGGTCGGGTCGCTGGACCCGCCAGGGCCTGCAACCCGGCTAAACTCTCCGACCCGGCAAGGTACGTCGACCCGGCCACAGCAACTGGCATAAGACAACTCAACCCGGCGCAACCAAGGCTTCCCCAGCAAGCCAACCCCACCCGTGGCGTCCACGGCAACCCAGCCACGGGTCAGCTCCCGTCCCATCCAGGCCGTACGATGGGACGAGACCCCAACCACCGATGACCAAGACAACAATGTTCCCACCCATGCCTGTGGTCAGTCGGAGCGTGGCAATAGTGCCCCTCACCTACCCGCTGACCCGGGCTGGCATGGCAATAGTGCTCCCGCCCTTACCGCTGAGGACAACAAGCGGCAGCCTGACGGAGAGCACTGTACACGACTCGACTCGGCCGTGCCCTGACGATCGACAAGACGGCGTACAGTCCCCCTAGGCACGCGGGGCCCGCACCTAGGGGAACCCGATGAACCACAAGCCCACAAGTGGGACCCAGCCCGGTATCCCGGACACCGACGAACCCACCGACTCGGCATATTACCATTGTAACCCTGGGTGGGTTGATCTATAAAACCCCCAGGAACCCACGCCTACGGAGAGAGGCAGAGAAGATAACAGACAATACAAGAGAAACACAAGCGAGCATAGGACTACCCACCCAACAGCAACACCGGGGAGAAGGAGCAGCCCAAGCCTTGGCCAGCTTCCTTCCTCCTCCAAACAGCTCTAGGAGCGACATTGTAGTATCGATCATCTAACTAAACTCGATAGGAGTAGGGGTGTTATCTCTCCGGAGAGCCCTGAACCTGGGTATGTCCGGCGTCTCTCACCCGCGCATGCCAACCTCGCCTCTAGAGCCCACCAGCGCCCTCGAGCCTCCTCCTCTTTTTAGCCATCCCTTGGCATCTGTCGTGCGCCCACCATGACACTAGTGGAAAAGCTCCAACTTGTAACTACACCGTCAATGGACATGATTATACCATGTGGTATTACCTTGCCAACATTATTTATCCTTCGTGGGTAACATTTGTTAAGAGAATTAGTAAGTCGGTAGGCAGAAAACAAACTATTTTTGCCCAAGCACAAGAAGTGTGCCGAATAGACATTGAGAGGGCATTTAGTGTGTTGTAAGTTCGGTTTGCCATTGTTCGAGCTCCTGCTTGCTTCTGGGATAAGAAATTCCTCTCAAACATCATGACTGCATGTATAATTCAACACAACATGATCATCGAGGTTGAGAGGGGTTTAAACTTAGAGTTTTTCTATGACAATATTAGTAGCCGTGTCAAGCCTACCAGAAACCCGGAGAGACCACTGCATTTCTTGAGACCTACTAGAAGGTTGAAGACCGTGACACACTAGTAGCTCCGCAATGATCTCATTGAACAATGGCAACTGTATCAGAAATATACTCCCATTTTATTAATTTAATTTAATTGTGTTCACGTGTGATTTCAACATGAAAGATTGGATGAAGCGTATGCATTTGGCAGGGACACGTTACGCGTTATATAGCCAAAGAAGTTTACAGGGATACAAGAGTTAGGTTAGATCGCATGGATTGACCCTCACGCAAGCTATACAACAATAAGGATAACCCTAACAACCTAACAACCCGATTACATCAACACACGCAACGCAAAGATCCTACCAGAAGTATATATGGTTTATAAACTACCGTATATATGTACAATACAATTATATCTAACACGCCCCCTCAACCACAACTTCACCAAGTTGAGATTTCTCTTGAAGTCTTCCAACTTGCGCCATGATAATGCCTTGGTAAAACCATCCGCACCTTGATCACCTGTGGGAATGAAATGAATGTCCAGTAATTTCTATGCTACTCTTTCTCTAACAAAATGATAGCCCACCTCTATGTGTTTGGTCCTTGCATGAAACACTGGATTTGCTGACAAATATGTGGCACCAATGTTATCACATCAAAGATGAGCAACTGGTGAATGAGCAACTCCAAGTTCTCGTAGAAGAGTTTGAACCCAAATAATCTCTGAAGTGGCATTAGCTAGAGATTTATACTCATCCTCTGTACTTGATCTAGAAACAGTGGCTTGCTTATGTGCACTCCAAGAAATTAAGTTGGGACCAAAGAACACACAAAAACCTCCTGTTGATCTTCTATCACCAGGACATCCTGCCCAGTCAGCATCTGAAAAGGCACTAACCATATTGCAAGGTGACTTGGTAAACTTGAGACCTGTACTCATAGTACCTCTAAGGTATCTCAAGATTCTTTTGACTGCGGTCATGTGTTGAGAAGTAGGAGAATGCAAATATTGACATACTTTGTTAACAGGAAAACAAATGTCAGGCCTTGTCAATGTTAAGTACTACAAGGCACCTACCATACTCCTGTACTTTGTTGCCTCTTCGGCCACCAAAACTTCTCCTTCTTCTCTTGACAACTTTTGGATGTAGAGAGAGGCATGTTTGAGACTTTGCAATTTGTCATACCTGCATGTTTCAAAATATCCAAAACATACTTCTCTTGGGTTAGAAGAATGCCATCCTTCACCTTTTTAACTTCAATTCCCAAGAAATAGTGTAGATAACCGAGATCCTTTAAGGTAAAATCCTTTCTTAGATCCTCCACTAATGACATAGTTGCATCTTGTGATGAGCTAGCAACAATAATATCATCAACATAGACCAACATGAAAATAGTGATATTGCCCCTTTTGAAAAAGAACAAGGAAGTATCTCCCTTGGAAGGCTTAAAACCAAGTGCTTAAAGTTTTTCACATAACCTAGAGTACCATGCTCTAGGTGCCTGCTTTAAGCCATATAAGGCTTTGTCAAGTTTGCAGAGATGGTTTTCCTTGCCTTTTACCTCATAGCCAGGTGGTTGTCTCATATAAACTTCTTCCTCTAGAACGCCATGGAGGAACGCATTCTGTACATCCAATTGCCTGAGGCTCCAATTGCTTGAAACTGCAACAGAAAGAACAAGTCTGATAGTAGCTGCTTTAAAGACAGGACTAAAAGTATCCTCACAGTCTATACCATATCTCCGCTTAAAACCCTTTGCTACTAGCCTTGCCTTATATCTATCAATCTGAGAACTTGCCTTTCTCTTAATTCTATACACCCACCTACAATCAATAACATTTTATTTTTTGTTGGTGGAACTAAGTGTCAAGTCTTATTTTTAAGAAGGGCATCATACTCATCAATCATAGCCTTTTTGCAATTTGTATCACTCAAGGCTTCTTGCAAACTGTTGGGTTCACCGGTAGTTGTCAAACCACCAAAACAAACTTTGAGCTTATCATACCTAACCGTACCGTCTGTACGAACTCGAGGCTTTAAAATACTGTGTTGTGACCTTGTTCGCTGAGTTGGCACATCAGGGGCTGTAGACGCATGTGGCACAGAAGATTCGCTGGAGAGGGGAACAGCCACATGGGATCTCGTGTCAAATCTGTCGTCAGCTGCAGAGGATCCTCCATCCTATCAGGCCAGATCCGTGCCAGGGTCTGCACACGGCTCCCTTGCTTGATTGGTCCACCTGGCGACCAACGAGAGGAGGGCCGCGTCGCCCTGGTTGGTGCGGCTGTCCTTGTACCATGTGGCCGCCTGGAGATGACTCGTGCGGGGACGCGCTGTATGGTGAGCCGACCCACGCCATGTGTCACTCCCTGGGTGGAGTCTGCACCCCCGAGGGCGATTCGCCCCCTGGGCCGCCTATGTCACCTGCACCCGCTGTGCTACAGTCTCGGGGTCGCCGCCCACAGCACCTGAATCAACCTTGTGTTCTACATCATTTTTGTCTTGTTTTGGCTGCATAAAGATTTTCTCCATAGTTAGCAACAGGATTAGTGCAAAAATTACCCTGTTGATCAACTACAGGTTCACCCCCATGATCAATAGGTTCAGATTCGGGAAGTAACAAGACTTCTGACCGAAGAGGGGTGCCTGCATTGGGATTTAAAGAGGCAAAAGGAAAAACTGTTTCATCAAAAATAACATCACGGGATATATAGACGCGACCAACAGCAACATCTAGGCACTTGAATCCTTTGTGGAGATTGTTGTAGCCAAGGAATACACTCCGTGTGGAACAAAATTCTATTTTTTTGAATTATAAGGACGAAGATTTGGCCAGCATGTACATCCAAAGACTCAGAGAGAATGATAGTTTGGTTGTTCTTGAAACAAACGAGTCAGAGGAGTTCAAAATTGATCACTTTGCTAGGGGTGCAGTTTATCAAGTATGTAGCAGAGAGGAAAGCCTCGTCCCAAAACTTCAAGGGCATAGAGGCATGTGCTAAAAGAGAAAGCCCCACATTGACAATATGTAGATGTTTTTTTTCTGCCGACCCGTTTTGCTAATGAGCATGGGGACAAGAGACATTGTGGGTGATTCCTAATTGGCAAAAAAAGGAATTTAAGCGTTTATATTCGCCACCCCAATCTGTTTGCATAGTGATAATTTTCTTATTGAACAATCTTTCAACAAGAGTTTGAAATTATGAAAGACTTTAAACACTTCAGATCTGCGTTTGTGAACATATATCCACGTGAATTTAATGTAATCATCAATGAAAGACACATAATAGTTTTTCCTATTGATAGAATCACGGGCAGACCCCCATAGATCGGAGAAAATTTTCTCTAAAGGAACTTTAGATACACTGTTTGAACTAGGGTAAGGAAGTTGGTGACTTTTGCCCATTTGGCATGCATCACAAACACCTTCTTTATTCAACTCACTACTAGAAAAAGGAATATCATTCTGGCTAAGAACACGCACTATGGTAGATGATGGATGCCCCAGCCGACTATCCACATTTCAACAGGTAGTTTATTTGCACCAAACGCTTGCTTGCTTGAACTAAAAGGAGCTGATGATACGGATTAGAGGCCTCGTCTACACCTGTCGCGAAGAAGGGTTTTCCTCGTTCCCTGTTCCTTGACGCGAAAGAAATTTGGGTGAACTTCAAGGAAAGTATGATTATCAGTGGACAAGCGATGAGCAGAGATAAGATTTTTGGTGGCATCAGGTACATGCAAGATATTCTTTAGATGAAGATCACGAGTAGGGGTACGAACACTAGTATGACCAATATGAATAATTTCCATACCTTCTCCGTTAGCAGTGTGGACTTGCTCGTTGCCGTTGTACTTGTTGTGGACGGTCAGCTTGTCGAGCTCGCTGGTGATGTGGTCGGTGTCGCCTGTATCTAGATACCAGTTGGTATCCACTCCATAGGACGAGGTAGTGGCTGATCTAGCGCTCTTCTCATTCTTAGTGTAGGAGACGTCGAAGCGACGGTAACATTCAAGGGCAGTGTGGTTCGTCCTCATGCAGATTTGATAGACGACCACAAGAAGATCATCACCTCCTCAATTGCTGTTCCCGTGACCTCCATTGCCACGACCACCGCCTCCATTGCCACGCCCTCTGTTGTCACGGCCACCTCCTCCATTGCCACGGCCGCCTCCACCACGGCCATGTTGGGGAACGTTGCAGAAAATTAAAAATTTTCCTACGGTTTCATCAAGATCCATCTATGAGTTCATCTAAGCAACGAGTCAAGGGAGTGAGTTTGCATATACATACCACTTGTAGATCGAGTGCGGAAGCGTTCAAGGGGATGGTGATGATGGAGTCGTACTCGTCGTGATTCGGATCACCGATGACCAAGTGCTGAACGGACAGCACCTCCGCGTTCAACACACGTACGGGACGGACAACGTCTCCTCCGTCTTGATCCAGCAAGGAGGAAGGAGAGGTTGAGGAAGGTAGCTCCAATGGCAGCACGACGGCGTGGTGTAGTTGGTGCAGCAGTACTCCGACAGGGCTTCGCCAAGCACGTACGGAGGAGGAGAGGTGTTGGGGAGGGGAGGGGTTGCGCCTTGAGTTGTGTCCAGCAGCCCTCCCCTCACCCCTCTATTTATAGGGGAAGGGGCAAGGGGGGCCGACCCCTCTAGATGGGATCTAGAGGGGGGGCGGCGGCCAGGGAGGGGAGGCTTGCCCCCCAAGCAAGGGGGGCGCCCCCTTTAGGGTTCCCCCCCCCCCAACCCTAGGCGCATGGGCCCAAGGTGGGGGGCGCGCCCAGCCCTCCAGGGGCTGACTCCCTGCCCCTTGCGGCCCATGTGGCCCTCCGGGAGGGGTGGCCCCTCCCGGTGGACCCCCGGAACCCCTCCGGTGGCCCCGGTACAATACCGATAGGACCCCGAATTCTTCCGGTGTCCGTATGACAACTTCCCATATATAAAACTTCACCTCCGGACCATTCCGGAACTCCTCGTGACGTCCAGGATCTCATCCGGGACTCCGAACAACTTTCGGCAATCACATACAAGTCTTCCTAATAACCCTAGCATCACCGAACCTTAAGTGTGTAGACCCTACAGGTTCGGGAGACATGCAGACATGACCGAGACTCTCCGGTCAATAACCAACAGCGGGATCTGGATACCCATGTTGGCTCCCACATGCTCCTCGATGATGTCATCGGATGAACCACGATGTCGAGGATTCGATCAAACCCCGTATACAATTCCCTTTGTCAATCGGTACGTTACTTGCCCGAGACCCGATCGTCGGTATCCCAATACCTTGTTCAGTCTCGTTACCGGCAAGTCACTTTACTCGTACCGTAATGCATGATCCCGTGATCAACCACTTGGTCACTTTGAGCTCATTATGATGATGCATTACCGAGTGGGCCCAGAGATACCTCTCCGTCATACGGAGTGACAAATCCCAGTCTCGATCCGTGTCAACCCAACAGACACTTTCGGAGATACCTGTAGTGCACCTTTATAATCACCCAGTTACGTTGTGACGTTTGATACACCCAAAGCACTCCTACGGTATCCGGGAGTTACACGATCTCATGGTCGAAGGAAGAGATACTTGACATTGGAAAAGCTCTAGCAAACGAACTAACCGACCTTTGTGCTATGCTTAGGATTGGGTCTTGTCCATCACATCATTCTCCTAATGATGTGATCCCGTTATCAACGACATCCAATGTCCATAGCCAGGAAACCATGACTATCTGTTGATCACAACGAGCTAGTCAACTAGAGGCTCACTAGGGACATATTGTGGTCTATGTATTCACACGTGTATTACGATTTCCGGATAATACAGTTATAGCATGAATAAAAGACTATTATCATGAACAAAGAAATATAATAATAACACTTTTATTATTGCCTCTAGGGCATATTTCCAACAGTCTCCCACTTGCACTAGAGTCAATAATCTAGTTACATTGTGATGAATCGAACACCCATAGAGTCCTGGTGCTGATCATGTTTTGCTCGCGAGAGAGGTTTAGTCAACGGATCTGCGACATTCAGATCCGTATGTACTTTGCAAATTTCTATGTCTCCATCTTGAACATTTTCACGGATGGAGTTGAAACGACGCTTGATGTGCCTGGTCTTCTTGTGAAATCTGGGCTCCTTTGCAAGGGCAATAGCTCCAGTATTGTCACAGAAAAGTTTGATCGGCCCCGACGCATTGGGTATGACTCCTAGGTCGGTGATGAACTCCTTCACCCAAATAGCTTCATGCGCTGCCTCCGAGGCTGCCATGTACTCCGCTTCACATGTAGATCCCGCCACGACGCTCTGCTTGCAGCTGCACCAGCTTACTGCTCCACCATTCAACATATACACGTATCCGGTTTGTGACTTAGAGTCATCCAGATCTGTGTCGAAGCTAGCGTCGACGTAACCCTTTACGACGAGCTCTTCGTCACCTCCATAAACGAGAAACATGTCCTTTGTCCTTTTCAGGTACTTCAGGATATTCTTGACCGCTGTCCAGTGTTCCTTGCCGGGATTACTTTGGTACCTACCTACCAAACTTACGGCAAGGTTTACATCAGGTCTGGTACACAGCATGGCATACATAATAGATCCTATGGCTGAAGCATAGGGGATGACACTCATCTCTTCTTTATCTTTTGCCGTGGTCGGGCATTGAGCCGAGCTCAATCTCACACCTTGCAACACAGGCAAGAACCCCTTCTTGGACTGATCCATTTTGAACTTCTTCAAAATCTTATCAAGGTATGTGCTTTGTGAAAGACCTATGAGGCGTCTTGATCTATCCCTATAGATCTTGATGCCTAATATATAAGCAGCTTCTCCAAGGTCCTTCATTGAAAAACACTTATTCAAGTAGGCCTTAATGCTGTCCAAAAGTTCTATATCATTTCCCATCAAGAGTATGTCATCTACATATAATATGAGAAATGCTACAGAGCTCCCACTCACTTTCTTGTAAACGCAGGCTTCTCCATAAGTCTGCATAAACCCAAACGCTTTGATCATCTCATCAAAGCGAATATTCCAACTCCGAGATGCTTGCACCAGCCCATAAATGGATCGCTGGAGCTTGCATACTTTGTTAGCGTTCTTAGGATCGACAAAACCTTCCGGTTGCATCATATACAGTTCTTCCTTAAGATGCCCGTTAAGGAATGCCGTTTTGACGTCCATCTGCCATATCTCATAATCATAGTATGCGGCAATTGCTAACATGATTCGGACGGACTTCAGCTTCGCTACGGGAGAGAATGTCTCGTCGTAGTCAATCCCTTGAACTTGTCGATAACCCTTAGCGACAAGTCGAGCTTTATAGATGGTAACATTGCCATCCGCGTCCGTCTTCTTCTTAAAGATCCATTTGTTTTCTATCGCTCGCCGATCATCGGGCAAGTCTGTCAAAGTCCATACTTTGTTTTCATACATGGATTCTATCTCGGATTTCATGGCTTCAAGCCATTTGTTGGAATCTGGGCCCGCCATCGCTTCTTCATAGTTCGAAGGTTCACCGTTGTCTAACAACATGATTTCCAAGACGGGGTTGCCGTACCACTCTGGTGCGGAACGTGTCCTTGTGGACCTACGAAGTTCAGTAGCAACTTGATCGGAAGTACCTTGATCATCATCATTATTTTCCTCTTCATTAGGTGTAGGCATCACAGGAACATTTTCTTGACCTGCACTACTATCCCGTTCAAGAGGTAGTACTTCATCGAGTTCTACTTTCCTCCCACTTACTTCTTTCGAGAGAAACTCTTTTTCCAGAAAGCATCCGTTCTTGGCAACAAAGATCTTGCCCTCGGATCTTAAGTAGAAGGTATACCCAACGGTTTCCTTAGGGTATCCTATGAAGACGCATTTTTCCGACTTGGGTTCGAGCTTTTCAGGTTGAAGTTTCTTGACATAAGCATCGCATCCCCAAACTTTTAGAAACGACAGCTTAGGTTTCTTCCCAAACCATAATTCATACGGTGTCGTCTCAACGGATTTAGACGGTGCCCTATTTAAAGTGAATGTAGCTGTCTCTAGAGCGTATCCCCAAAATGATAGCGGTAAATCGGTAAGAGACATCATAGACCGCACCATATCCAATAGAGTGCGATTACGACGTTCGGACACACCGTTACGCTGAGGTGTTCCAGGCGGCGTGAGTTGTGAAACGATTCCACATTTTCTTAAGTGTGTACCAAATTCGTGACTTAAGTATTCTCCTCCACGATCTGATCGTAGGAACTTTATCTTTCGGTCACGTTGATTCTCTACCTCATTCTGAAATTCCTTGAACTTTTCAAAGGTCTCAGACTTGTGTTTCATTAAGTAGACATACCCATATCTACTCAAGTCATCAGTGAGAGTGAGAACATAACGATATCCTCCGCGAGCCTCAACGCTCATTGGACCGCACACATCGGTATGTATGATTTCCAACAAGTTGGTTGCTCGCTCCATTGTTCCGGAGAACGGAGTTTTGGTCATCTTGCCCATGAGGCATGGTTCGCATGTGTCAAATGATTCATAATCTAGAGACTCCAAAAGTCCATCAGCATGGAGCTTCTTCATGCGCTTGACACCAATGTGACCAAGGCGGCAGTGCCACAAGTATGTGGGACTATCGTTATCAACTTTACATCTTTTGGTATTCACGCTATGAATATGTGTAACACTACGCTCGAGATTCATTAAGAATAAACCATTGACCATCGGAGCATGACCATAAAACATATCTCTCATATAAATAGAACAACCATTATTCTCGGATTTAAATGAGTAGCCATCTCGTATCAAACGAGATCCAGATACAATGTTCATGCTCAAACTTGGCACGAAATAACAATTATTAAGGTTCAAAACTAATCCCGTAGGTAAATGTAGAGGTAGCGTGCCGACGGCGATCACATCGACTCTGGAACCATTCCCGACGCGCATCGTCACCTCGTCCTTTGCCAGTCTTCGCTTATTCCGCAGCTCCTGCTGTGAGTTACAAATATGAGCAACGGCACCGGTATCAAATACCCAGGAGTTACTACGAGTACTGGTAAGGTACACATCAATTACATGTATATCAAATATACCTTTGGTGTTGCCGGCCTTCTTATCCGCTAAGTATTTGGGGCAGTTCCGCTTCCAGTGACCCTTCCCCTTGCAATAAAAGCACTCAGTCTCAGGCTTGGGTCCATTCTTTGATTTCTTCCCGGTAACAGGCTTACCGGGCGCGACAACCTCCTTGCCGTCCTTCTTGAAGTTCTTCTTGCCCTTGCCCTTCTTGAACTTAGTGGTCTTATTGACCATCAACACTTGATGTTCTTTCTTGATTTCAGCCTCTGCTGACTTCAGCATAGAAAATACTTCAGGAATGGTCTTTTCCATCCCTTGCATATTGTAGTTCATCACAAAGCTCTTGTAGCTTGGTGGGAGCGACTGAAGGATTCTGTCAATGACCGCCTCATCAGGGAGGTTAATATTCAGCTGGGTCATACGGTTGTGCAACCCAGACATCTTGAGTATGTGCTCACTGACAGAACTATTTTCCTCCATCTTACAACTATAGAACTTGTCGGAGATGTCATATCTCTCGACCCGGGCGTGAGCTTGGAAAACTAGTTTCAGCTCCTCGAACATCTCATATGCTCCGTGATGCTCAAAACGCTTTTGGAGCCCCGGTTCTAAGCTGTAAAGCATGCCGCACTGAACGAGGGAGTAATCATCAGCACGAGTCTGCCAAGCATTCATAATGTCTTGGTTCTCTGGGACGGGAGCGTCACCTAGCGGTCCTTCTAGGACATATTGTTTCCTGGCAGCTATGAGGATGATCCTCAGGTTCCGGACCCAGTCCGTATAGTTGCTGCCATCATCTTTCAGCTTGGTTTTCTCTAGGAACGCGTTGAAGTTCATGTTGACATGAGCGTTGGCCATTTGATCTACAAGACATATTTTGCAAAGGTTTTAGACTAAGTTCATGATAATTAAGTTCATCTAATCAAATTATAATGAACTCCCACTCAGATTTGACATCCCTCTAGTCATCTAAGTGATACACGATCCGAGTCGACTAGGCCGTGTCCGATCATCACGTGAGACGGACTAGTCATCGTCGGTGAACATTCTCATGTTGATCGTATCTTCCATACGACTCGTGTTCGACCTTTCGGTCTCCGTGTTCCGAGGCCATGTCTGTACATGCTAGGCTCGTCAAGTTAACCCTAAGTGTATTGCATGTGTAAATCTGTCTTACACCCGTTGTATGTGAACGTAAGGATCTATCACACCCGATCATCACGTGGTGCTTCGAAGCGACGAACTTTAGCAACGGTGCACAGTTAGGGGAGAACACTTCTTGAAATTGGTGTAAGGGATCATCTTATTTACTACCGTCGTTCTAAGTAAACAAGATGCATAAACATAATAAACATCACATGCAATTATATAATAGTGACATGATATGGCCAATATCATATAGCTCCATTGATCTCCATCTTCGGGGCTCCATGATCATCTTGTCACCGGCATGACACCATGATCTCCATCATCATGATCTCCATCATCGTGTCTTCATGAAGTTGTCACGCCAACGACTACTTCTACTTCTATGGCTAACGCGTTTAGCAATAAAGTAAAGTAAGTTACATGGCGTTCTTCAATGACACGCAAGTCATACAAAAATAAAGACAACTCCTATGGCTCCTGCCGGTTGTCATACTCATCGACATGCAAGTCGTGATTCCTATTACAAGAACATGATCTCATACATCATCATTCATCACAACTTCTGGCCATATCACATCACATGAACAATCGCTGCAAAAACAAGTTAGACGTCCTCTAATTGTTGTTGCATCTTTTACGTGGCTGCAATTGGGTTCTAGCAAGAACGCTTTCTTACCTACGAATAACCACAACGTGATTTTGTCAACTTCTATTTACCCTTCATAAGGACCCTTTTCATCGAATCCGCTCCAACTAAAGTGGGAGAGACAGACACCCGCCAGCCACCTTATGCAACTAGTGCATGTCAGTCGGTGGAACCGGTCTCACGTAAGCGTACGTGTAAGGTTGGTCCGGGCCGCTTCATCCCACAATACCGCTGAAGCAAGATAAGACTAGTAGTGGCAAGCAAGTTGACAAGATCTACGCCCACAACAAAATTGTGTTCTACTCGTGCAAAGAGAACTACGCATAGACCTAGCTCATGATGCCACTGTTGGGGAACGTTGCAGAAAATTAAAATTTTCCTACGGTTTCACCAAGATCCATCTATGAGTTCATCTAAGCAACGAGTCAAGGGAGTGAGTTTGCATCTACATACCACTTGTAGATCGAGTGCGGAAGCGTTCAAGGGGATGGTGATGATGGAGTCGTACTCGTCGTGATTCGGATCACCGATGACCAAGTGCTGAACGGACAGCACCTCCGCGTTCAACACACGTACGGGACGGACGACGTCTCCTCCGTCTTGATCCAGCAAGGAGGAAGGAGAGGTTGAGGAAGGCAGCTCCAACGGCAGCACGACGGCGTGGTGTAGTTGGTGCAGCAGTACTCCGACAGGGCTTCGCCAAGCACGTACGGAGGAGGAGAGGTGTTGGGGAGGGGAGGGGCTGCGCCTTGAGTTGTGTCCAGCAGCCCTCCCCTCACCCCTCTATTTATAGGGGAAGGGGCAAGGGGGGCCGACCCCTCTAGATGGGATCTAGAGGGGGGGCGGCGGCCAGGGAGGGGAGGCTTGCCCCCCAAGCAAGGGGGGGCGCCCCCTTTAGGGTTTCCCCCCCAACCCTAGGCGCATGGGCCCAAGGTGGGGGGCGCGCCCAGCCCTCCAGGGGCTGACTCCCTGCCCCTTGCGGCCCATGTGGCCCTCCGGGAGGGGTGGCCCCTCCCGGTGGACCCCCGGAACCCTTCCGGTGGCCCCGGTACAATACCGATAGGACCCCGAATTCATCCGGTGTCCGTATGACAACTTCCCATATATAAAACTTCACCTCCGGACCATTCTGGAACTCCTCGTGACGTCCGGGATCTCATCCGGGACTCCGAACAACTTTCGGCAATCACATACAAGTCTTCCTAATAACCCTAGCGTCACCAAACCTTAAGTGTGTAGACCCTACGGGTTCGGGAGACATGCAGACATGACCGAGACTCTCCGGTCAATAACCAACAGCGGGATCTGGATACCCATGTTGGCTCCCACATGCTCCTCGATGATGTCATCGGATGAACCACGATGTCGAGGATTCGATCAAACCCCGTATACAATTCCCTTTGTCAATCGGTACGTTACTTGCCCGAGACCCGATCGTCGGTATCCCAATACCTTGTTCAGTCTCGTTACCGGCAAGTCACTTTACTCGTACCGTAATGCATGATCCCGTGATCAACCACTTGGTCACTTTGAGCTCATTATGATGATGCATTACCGAGTGGGCCCAGAGATACCTCTCCGTCATACGGAGTGACAAATCCCAGTCTCGATCCGTGTCAACCCAACAGACACTTTCGGAGATACCTGTAGTGCACCTTTATAATCACCCAGTTACGTTGTGACGTTTGATACACCCAAAGCACTCCTACGGTATCCGGGAGTTACACGATCTCATGGTCGAAGGAAGAGATACTTGACATTGGAAAAGCTCTAGCAAACGAACTAACCGACCTTTGTGCTATGCTTAGGATTGGGTCTTGTCCATCACATCATTCTCCTAATGATGTGATCCCGTTATCAACGACATCCAATGTCCATAGCCAGGAAACCATGGCTATCTGTTGATCACAACGAGCTAGTCAACTAGAGGCTCACTAGGGACATATTGTGGTCTATGTATTCACACGTGTATTACGATTTCCGGATAATACAGTTATAGCATGAATAAAAGACTATTATCATGAACAAAGAAATATAATAATAACACTTTTATTATTGCCTCTAGGGCATATTTCCGACAGGCCATGGGAGACAGCATTGGCCGAGGACTGAGAGGAGTGGTTACCACCCTCAAACATAGCAAGACGTTTTGCTAAACCGATCAACTGGGAGTAAAGTTCAACTACCTTTATTGGTTCAGTCCTCGCAGTGCAGATGGAAGAGACAAACGAGATGTAGTCGTAGTCTAGTCCGGCGAGGATGTAGGAGACCATGTCATCATCGTCGAGCGGCTTGCCTGCTGAAGCCATCTCGTCGCCCAGCGCTTTCATGCGCCTGATGTAGTCAACGATGGTCGTGGTGCCCTTTTTGGTGGTGGATAAGGTGATCTGCGTGTTGACGATGTTGTCCTGCGTCTGGGAGAGAAACATCTCCCTGATGGCGGTCCATGCCACTGTGGCCTTGGTGCAGTGGACGACTCATACATCTCCATCATATCTATAATTTTTGATTGTTCCATGCCAATATTCTACAACTTTCATATACTTTTGGCAACTTTTTATTCCAATTTAGGGACTAACATATTGATCCAGTGCCCAGTGCCAGTTCCTGTCTGTTGCATGTTTTATGTTTCGCAGAAACCCCATATCAAACGGAGTCCAAACGGGATAAAAATGGACGGAGAATTATTTTGGAATATTTGTGATTTTTGGGAAGTAAAATCAACGCGAGACGGTGCCCGAGGTGGCCACGAGATAGGGGCCCACGCCCACTCCAGGTGGGCGCGCCCCCCACCCTCCTGGGCCACTTGTAAGGTGGTTGATGCCCTTCTTTGGCCGCTAGAAAGCTAATTTTTGGAAAAAAATCTGGGCAAAGGTTTCAATCCAATTGGAGTTACAGATCTCCGGATATAAAAGAAATGGTGCCATGGCAGAATACCAGAACGCAGAAACAGAGAGAGAGAGAGAGAGAGAGAGAGAGAGAGAGAGAGAGAGAGAGAGAGAGAGAGATCCAATCTCGGAGGGGCTCTCGCCCCTCCCAAGCCATGGGAGCCAAGGACTAGAGGGGAAACCCTTCTCCCATCTAGGGAGAAGGTCAAGGAAGAAGAAGAAGAAGAAGGGGGGGCTCTCTCCCCCTTGCTTCCGGTGGCGCCAGAACGCTGCCGGGGGCCATCATCATCACCGCGATCTACACCAACACCTCCATCATCTTCACCAACATCTCCATCACCCTCCCCATCTATATTCAGCGGTCCACTCTCCCGCAACCCGCTGTACCCTCTACTTGAACATGGTGCTTTATGCTTCATATTATTATCCAATGATGTGTTGCCATCCTATGATGTCTGAGTAGATTTTTGTTGTCCTATCGATGATTGATGAATTGCTATGATTGGTTTGAGTTGCGTGTTTTATTATTGGTGCTGTCCTATTGTGCCCTCTGTGTCGCGCAAGCGTGAGTGATCCCCGTTGTAGGGTTTGCAATATGTTCATGATTTGCTTATGGTGGGTGGTGTGAGTGACAGAAGCACAGACCCGAGTAAGTTGGTTGTTTGCGTATGGGATAAAGGGGACTTGATACTTTAATGCTATGGTTGGGTTTTTACCTTAATGATCTTTAGTAGTTGCGGATGCTTGCTAGAGTTCCAATCATAAGTGCATATGATCCAAGAAGAGAAAGTATGTTAGCTTATGACTCTCCCTCAAATAGAATTGCAATAGTGATCACCGGTCTAGTAACGTAGTCAATTGCTTAGGGACAATTTCACTACTCCTACCACCACTTTTCCACACTCGCTATATTTACTTTATTGCATCTTTATCTAAACAGCCCCTACTTTTTATTTACGTGTTCTTTATTATCTTGCAAACCTATCCTATCACACCTACAAAGTACCTCTAGTTTCATACTTGTTCTAGGTAAAGCGAACATCAAGCGTGCGTAGAGTCGTATCAATGGCCGATAAGACTTGAGAGAGTATTTGTTCTACCTTTAGCTCCTCGTTGGGTTCGACACTCTTACTTATCGAAAGAGGCTACAACTATCCCGTATACTTGCGGGTTATCAAGACCTTTTTCTGGCACCATTGCCGGGGAGTCATAGCGTGGGGTGAATATTCTCGTGTGTGCTTGTTTGCTTTATCACTAAGTAATTTTTATTTGTTGTTCTAAGTTGTTCTCTATCTTTAGTTATGGATATGGAACACGAAATACCAAAAAAATTAGGTGTACTTGCTACTCATGGAGATGGAGAACCTCCTAAAACCCTCAATGATCATCATGTGAAAAATATTTTGTACTACTTCGATAATCGTGAGAAAACCCCATTCAACTTTATAATGGGAGTAACATTGGATCAACGTGAATACTTTAGGGATTATCGCTTGACACAAAAAGGGAAACTATTATGGGATCAAATTCAAATGTTGAAGTGGTATGCTAGGCGACTATGCTTGATACATACTTGCTACTCTAGGATGAATGCTCCACACCTTCCCTTTTCATGCAAATTTAATGATAATGAAACCTTAGCTTCTTATGCTAATGGTATCTATGATTACCATGATGTGGAACAAATAGAAGAATTTGTTGCTTTTATGGGTGCTTATGAGATTGAATCTATGTTTAAAGCGTTTGACGATTTTGATGATTCAGTTTATAGACCAGAAAATTTTGCTATATTTAGATATTGCTATGAAAATTATGAGTATAATTACAATATTAATGCATTTATTGAGAAAGTCTCCGCTGTCCAAGAAGAGACTAATATTTTGCAAGAAGCTATGGAAGAAGAAATTGATGAAACTGTGAGCTCATTGGATGAAAAAGATGATGAGGAGAGCGAAGAACAAAGGAGGAAGAGCGGATTGATCACTCGTGCCCACCTTCTAATGAGAGTAACTCTTCAACTCATACATTGTTTAATTCCCCTTCGTGCTTACCGAAGGATGATTGCTATGATGATTGCTATGATCCCGTTGATTCTCTTGAAATATCCCTTTTTGATGATGCTTGCTATGCTTGTGGCCAAGATGCCAATATGAATGATGCTTATGGAGATGAACTTGCTATAGTTCCTTATGTTAAACATGAAATTGTTGCTATTGCACCCACGCATGATAGTCCTATTATCTTTTTGAATTCTCCAAACCACACTATATCGGAGAAGTTTGTGTTTATTAAGGATTATATTGACGGGTTGCCTTTTATCATTGCACATGATGATTTTGATAGATATAATATGCATGTGCTTGCTGCTCCTACTTGCAATTATTATGAGAGAGGAACTATATCTCCACCTCTCTATGTTTCCAATGTGATAGAATTGCAAGAAACTGCTTATACTATGCATTGGCCTTTACTAGGTGTGCATGAATTGTTCTTTTATGACATGCCGATGCATAGGAAGAGAGTTAGACTTCGTTGTTGCATGATATATGTTACTTTGTGCTCACTACTAAATTACAAATCATTGTTAATTAAAATTGTCTTTGATATACCTTGGGATCCGGGTGGATCCATTACTTGAGCACTATATGCCTAGCTTAATGGATTTAAAGAAAGCGCTGCCAGGGAGACAACCCGGAAGTTTTAGAGAGTCATTTACTTCTGTTGAGTGCTTTTATATAGTCTAAAAAAAAGAGGGGAACCTAAAAACTTTTCAAAAAGGAAAGTGAAAGTGAGAAAGACAAGCATTGTTGAAGTGGGAGCTACCCTTGAACTTTGTTCATGCTCACGGAAACTTTGTGAAGCTTGATTACATAAACTTTTCATCAAAAATAATTATCCCCTTGTATAATTCCATTGTATTATAAAATAATGTGCTAAGGTTTGCCTTTAGGATGTTTACAATGCTTGTTGGTTTGTACGGTGCAGGACAGAAACTTTGGCTGTAGTGCGCGATTTTACATTTTAAACTGGAACGTCAAAAGATTCTGATTCTTTTTGCATTGTCTTTCTATATAACTTTTTTATTTTTCCTAATTTTGGTAGAATTGTTTGGGTACGATAAGTATGGTGAATGTTCAGATTGCTACAGACTATTCTGTTTTTGACGGATTCTGTTTTTGATGCATAGTTTGCTTGTTTTGATGAATCTATCAATTTATATCAGTGGATTAAGCCATGAAAAAGTTATATTACAGTAGAAACAATGAAAAAACAAAATATGAATTGGTTTGCAACAGTACTTAGAGTGGTGATCTGCTTTATTATACTAACGGATCTTACCGAGTTTTCTGTTGAAGTTTTGTGTGGATGAAGTGTTTGATCGAGGAGGTCTCGATATGAGGAAAAGGAAGAGAGGCAAGAGCTCAAGCTTGGGGATTACCAAGGCACCCCAAGTAAATATTCAAGGAAACTCAAGCGTCTAAGCTTTGGGATGCCTCGTAAGGCATCCCCTCTTTCTTCAACAAGTATCAGTATGTTTTTGTATTCATTTCGTTCATGCGATATGTGCAAGTCTTGGAGCATCTTTTGCATTTAGTTTTCATTTTTATTTTATGCACCATGATGGTATGAGATAGTCCTTGGTTGATTTATAGAATGCTCATCGCACCTCACTTAAATCTTTTGAGTATGGCTTTATAGAATGCTTCATGTGCTTCACTTATACCATTTGAAGTTTGGATTGCTTGTTTCTCTTCACATAGAAAACCACCATTTGTAGAATGCTCTTTTGCTTCACTTATATTTGTTAGAGCGTGGGCATATCTTTTGTAGAAAGAATTAAACTCTCTTGCCTCACTTATATCAATTTAGAGAGATGGCAGGAATTGGTCATTCACATGGTTAGTCATAAAATCCTACATAAACTTGTGGATCACTGAATATGATATGTTTGATTCCTTGCAATAGTTTTGTGATATAGTGATGCTAATATGTGGGAGGTACTAGTAGATGGTTGTGTTTAGTAAGGATGTTGGTGTTAAGGTTTGTGATTCCCGAAGCATGCACGTATGGTCTATTAACTATGTAACCAAATTGGCGCGCATTGTATTTTGATTGTTTATCTTTGCGTGAAGGTCGGGGGTGCGCGATGGTTAACTCCTACCAACCCCCCCCCCCCCCTAGGAGTATGCGTGTAGTACTTTGTTTCAAGGGCTTTTAAATTTTTGCAATAAGTATGTGAGTTCTTTATGACTAATGTTGAGTCCATGGATTATACGCACTTTTACCTTTCCATCATTGCTAGCCTCTTCGGTACCGTGCATTGCCCTTTCTCACCTCGAGAGTTGGTGCAAACTTTGCCGGTGCATCCAAACCCCGTGATATGATACACTCTATCACACATAAGCCTCCTTATATCTTCCTCAAAACAGCCACCATACCTACCTATCATGGCATTTCCATAGCCATTCTGAGATATATTGCCATGCAACTCCCATCATCATCATATTCATGACTTGAGCATTCATTGTCATATTGCTTTGCATGATCGTAAGATAGCTAGCATGATGTTTTCATGGCTTTTCCATTTTTTTGGAGTCATTGCTACGCTAGATCATTGCACATCCCGGTACACCGCCGGAAGCATTCATATAGAGTCATATCTTTGTTCCAGTATCGAGTTGTAATATTGAGTTGTAAGTAAATAAAAGTGTGATGATCATCATTATATAGCATTGCCCCACGAAAAAAAAGAAAAAGAAAAAAAAGAAAAAAAGGAAAGGCCAAAGAAGCCTAAATAAAAAAGGGGGCCAAAGAAGCCCACCCAAAAAAAAGAATAAAAAGAAAAAGAAAAGGGGCAATGTTACTATCCTTTTTCCACACTTGTGCTTCAAAGTAGCACCATGTTCTTCATATAGAGAGTCTCTTATGTTGTCACTTTCATATACTAACGGGAATTTTTCATTATAGAACTTGGCTTGTATATTCCAACGATGGGCTTCCCCAAATGCCCTAGGTCTTCGTGAGCAAGCAAGTTGGATGCACACCCACTTAGTTTATAGCTCTTAGTGCATCCATTGCATGGCAATCCCTACTCCTCGCATTGACATCAATTGATGGGCATCTCCATAGCCCGTTGATTAGCCACGTCGATGTGAGACTTTCTCCCTTTTTGTCTTCTCCACATAACCTCCATCATCATATTCTATTCCACCCATAGTGATATATCCATGGCTCATGCTCATGTATTGCGTGAGAGTTGAAAAAGTTTGAGAATACTAAAGTTTGAAACAATTGCTTGGCTGACACCGGGATAGGCATGAGGGGTACCTTGTGTTAAGAAAAGGGAGCATGCCAGACTATATGATTTTGTAGGGATAACATTCTGAAGCATTGATGTTTTGAAAGACATGATTGTTTGTTGGGATGCCCTAAGTATTATTGTTCTTATGTCAAATGATAGACTATTGCTTTGAATCACTCGTGTCTTCATATTCATTCCATGATTAGATACATGATCAAGATTATGCTAGGTAGCATTCCACATCAAAAAATATCTTTTTATCATTTACCTACTCGAGGATGAGCATGAATTAAGCTTGGGGATGCTGATACGTCTCCGTCGTATCTATAATTTTTGATTGTTCCATGCCAATTGTCGGTGTCAAAACCGGCGGATCTCGGGTAGGGGGTCCCGAACTGTGCGTCTAGGTGGATGGTAACAGGAGACAAGGGACACGATGTTTTACCCAGGTTCGGGCCCTCTTGATGGAGGTAAAACCCTACGTCCTGCTTGATTGGTATTGATATTGTGGATGTTTACAAGAGTGGATCTACCACGAGATCAAGGAGGCTAAACCCTAGAAGCTAGCCTATGGTATGATTGTAATGGTTGTTGTTGTTGTTGTGTCCTACGGACTAGAGCCATCCGGTTTATATAGACACCGGAGAGGGCTAGGGTTACATAGAGTCGGTTACAATGGTAGGAGATCTACGTATCCGTATCGCCAAGCTTGCCTTCCACGCCAAGGAAAGTCCCATCCGGACATGGGACGAAGTCTTCAATCTTGTATCTTCATAGTCTTGGAGTCCGGTCGATGATGATAGTCCGGCCGATGATAGTTCGGCTGATGATGGTAGTCCGGCTATCCGGACACCCCCTAATCCAGGACTCCCTCAGTAGCCCCTGAACCAGGCTTCAATGACGATAAGTCCGGCGCGTATATTGCTTGGCATTGCAAGGCGGGTTCCTCCTCCGAATGATAGAAGATGGTGAACACTAGGATAGTGTCCGGCTCTGCAAAAATAAATTCCGCATTCCACCATAGAGAGAATAATATATACACAAGTTCAATCTGTTGACGTTTTTTGCGGCATGACGTCATGCCACTACCAAGCCATTACTTGAATCGTTTTTTACTCTACCACCTCAGCGCATTTAGCGAAGCGGTTTCCTTGGCACGTCTTGTCGAAGCAGAGATCGTGTTCCCCCTTAATCCAGGATTCTCATCAATACTGACGTGGGTAACCCAACCGCGCCATTGATGGTGACGCTTGGGGGATACGCGAGTTTTACCAGGCCGGTGGGGGACGCGTAGACTTCGCCCGCCCATATAAGGGATAAGGATTCACCTTTTCACCTACGCCTTCTTCCTCCTTTGCTTATCCATCTCCGCACACTCGAGCTCCAGCGCCCAAGCCCGCACATCTCGTCTCAACCTTCCCCAGTTATGTCTGGAGCGGGAGGCAAGTGGATGACCTCCTCCGTTACGGAGGAGCACATCGAAAGACTGCGCAGCGCCGGCTACCTGTCCGGCGACATCGCGCATCGGCTGCCCGACAAGGGGCAGCTCATCCCCACCCCCAGGCCCCATGAGAGGGTCGTTTTTCTTCTCCACTTCCTCCATGGACTGGGTTTTCCACTTCACCCCTTTGTCCGGGGGCTCATGTTCTACTACGGCCTGGATTTCCATGATCTGGCGCCGAACTTCATCCTCAACATCTCGGCGTTTATCGTCGTGTGCGAGGCCTTCCTCTACATCTAGCCCCACTTCTGCTTGTGGCTCAAGACCTTCAATGTCAAGCCGAAGGTAGTGAAGGGAACTCAAGCGGAGTGCGGAGGCGCCATGTTGGGCAAGATGCCCAACGTCCTTTGGTTCGAAGGGGCCTTCGTGGAATCCGTCAAGGGGTGGCAATCGGGGTGGTTCTATATCACCGAGCCGCGCGACCCTACGTGGGCGGCGGCCCCCGAGTTCAGATCTGGTATCCCTACGCAACTCACCTCCTGGAAAGAGAAGGGCTTGCTATGGGGTAGTTCGGAGGAGCTGATGGGACTCCAAGCCTGTATCCAGAAGCTGGTGAAGAAGCTCAGGCTGGTTAACATGGTCCAAGTCATGCTCGTCCGTCGGATTCTCCCATGCCAAGAGCGGGCATTCAATCTGTGGGAGTTCAATCCGGAACAGCACCAGGCGCTGAGCGGGCTCTTCGACACGATGTACGAAGGCGCCTGGAGGGTGCTGTTTAAGGGCGCCGAAGCCCCCGCATCCGCGACTGAAGATCGCGGATTTCGCTCGCAGCGCCAAGCCGACGAGGTAAGTGATTCTACCACTTTACGGGACACTTGCTTTTCATAGTTTGACTCTATGCGGGTTTTAATTTCCCCTTTTCCTTTGACAGGACTGGATGAGGAAGGCGGAGCAGATTATCTGCCCGGCTCCCATGCCAGAAAACCCAGTAGACGCCCATCTAGCGAGGCTGCTGGTTCCGGCACCGCACGTGGTGCCGGAGAAGAAGGCCAAGAAGGAGGCCACGGGTGCTCGAAAGAGTTCCCGTTTTCAGGTGTCCGACGACTCCGGGGCGGACTCCTCCCCCGAAAACGAGGAGGAGAAAGAGGACTCTCTCCCAGAGGAGGGAGAGAGGAAGAGGAAGGCTTCCCCAACAGGGGAGGCCGAAGGGTCCAAGAGGGGAAGGACTATTCCCTGGACAGCTCCGCCAACATCAACGTTGGCGAGGAAGAATGGCCTTCAAGGGCCAGGCCTCCAGCGAGATCGTAAGTATCCAGATTCCTGAGTGATTTATAATTTCTTTTTCTGTGTCACATAGTGTCATTCTGATGCCGCATGCTGCCTGTAGTCCGGCCAATGATGATCTCCCCGCTTCATCGAGCGGGTCATTGGCTCCGTCAGATGTAGACTCCATCCCGACCGCCTCCACCCCTCGCGACACCGAGGACGCCGAGGTGGGATCCCAAGAAGGGACCCATCAGGGGGAGGCTCCAGAGGCGCCACAAGGCGTCCTCCCGGACTTTGCGCCGGACTCCATATCAGAACCCGCAGTGGTTCCAGAGTCCGGTCGGCGGCCCCTTCGCACGAAGGGCAAGACCGTGATGCCGGTGGCTTCCGTCCAACCAGAGGCGCCGGACAATTTTCTGGAGGCGCTCCAGAGCGCTTCCATCGAGGAAGAACACCGCACTATTATGAGTGCGGTGATTCAGAAGGTACAGCTTGCCAAGAGGGGGCTAACCGAAGCCTGCAGTAGCCTTCTATCAGGCTTTGAGGTAAGAAGTTAAAAATATGCAATGTAATACCGCATAGACAGTAGCCCCTGATGCTCGGTTCGGTGTTCGGAAAGAAAAGCCGGACTGAGGATCTGAAAAAAAGAAGATATACGCAGGGTTGCTAAAAAATTATGTCAATATGGGTTGCAGGCTACGCTGCTGACCTCTGCCGCACTGACTGCGGAGGTCGGTGCTTTGAAGCAGGAGCTCGAGCGGTCCGAGCAAGAGCTCGGCCGCGCCAAGAAGCAGCTCCAGGACAAAGAAGGTGAGTAACACCACTTTGAACTTGTACCTTACAGAAAAGGATTTAGGTTGCAACAAAAAATAACCAGGATAACATGGGTACTGCAGGGGCCACGAACGAGGTGGCGACCCTGAAGGAGGCCGTGTCCGCGGCTGAACGCAATGCGGCCGCGGAACGGGCAGAGCGAGAAAAGCAGGAGGCGCGGGTGGCGGTGGTTCGGCAAGAGCTCCAGGCTCTCATGGAAAAGCATGAGAGTTTGGAGCGTGACTCAAAGACTCGAGAGTCCGAGCTTGCCTCGGCTCTCGAAAGTGCCAAAACTGCCAAGGCCGATGCCCATAAGTCCCTTCAGGAGATTGAGTTGGTGAGGAAGATAGCGGCGGGTAAGGCATTTTCATGCAAAGCAAGCATGTGAATGTAAATTACGTGTTACTTACCTGAATTCGGAGCTTTCCAGGGGCGTTTGCAGATCTGCCTCGCAGTGTGTCTGATGCCGCCGCATTCTATCGAGCCGAGGAGGGGAGCTCAACGGAGAAGGTCTTCTGGTCTCAGTATGCTGAGGCCGGCCATCCGGTGCCCCCGTAGCGACCAACTGAAGCAGCTGGTCGAGCTCCACAAGGCGGCCGAGCAGGCCATGAAGGGCCTCATAGTCCGGCTGTGGCCTGGAGAGGCCATGCCTGGGAGCTACTTCGGCCTCGTGCGACGGTTGGTGGATGCGTGCCCCTGGGTGGAGGTTATCAAGCGCTCCGCCTGTATTGAAGGTGCTCGTCGGGCCCTTGCCCGCGAAAAGGTGCATTGGGGCAAGCTGGATGCGGAGAAGCTAATCACTGACGCGCCACCAGCGGGCAAGGAATATCGTACGCCCGAGATGTACTATAAGACTGTCCTGAAGGGTGCCCGCAAGATTGCGGATGAGTGCCCCAGGGATGTAATTATTGAGTAAATTCGCAATGTGTTATCCCGTGCGCTGAAAACTTTGTTCATATGCGCTAAGCAACGCTTGTTAATTTAAAATATTACCTTCTGTGCGGCCGTTTATTAAATCTGAGAGATGCAAGTCGTCGGCTTCAGCCCCCATGCCACGAGTGCTGGGGTGTTCGGGATAAACTTGAGCACTCTTGTTCCCATTTTTGGGTCCATCTAGGGAGGCGCTCAACACAACGAACAAGGCAACCAGACTTATAGTGCTTGAACACTCTCACTTAGCCATATAATTCTATAATTTTAAATTTCGACGAAGCCCCTAGTATTCAGAAGACCGAATTCGGGGCGCTATCCACGCCTTCGTCGGACATTATCCGGAACTTCGCTCGAAGCGGCGTAGGTCTTTAAGGACCCGAAAGGACCTCTCGAACAGCGACCAATCTCTGGCCTTATCATGATAGTCAGTTTTAGCTTTCTCCACTGAGGCGTTAACCCGGCTCAACCGGGGCGCAATCGCAGTGGTTCTCCCAGTGCTACCTTAGCCGATAGAACGGAACGTAAGGTGCCAAACATGGGAGCCGGGCAAACCCAACTATTGACCCAAGACATGATTCGGAGCCGATTCATATAATGCTATAAGTTCGGGGTGCCGCACTTGTGAAAGTGTGGGGACTTTATCACACCGTAATGCGGGGAACATAAGCCCCTGGTGTATTTGGCCGTACCAAAATGTACGGATGCAACATGTCGTAAATGAACATATATATATATATATATATATATATATATATAAGGTAATGCAATTTATGGGCAAAAAGTGCTGCATTTTATTCGAGAAGATATTCTATGAGTGCGGAATGATACAAATAGTGCGGAAAGCAAGGGATTGAATGAATTAAAGGCGTCTCCCTCCAGGGGTAGGCCGCGGAATGGTGTATTTAACAAATTTAATGCTCGTAATGGAGACCACCTGAGTGTTCGTCGCAGCCTTTGTCCCTCCCTGGCTGTTGCATCATGAGTTCGGCAGGTTCGCCGCGGGACAGAGTTCTGTATAAAAAAGAGAGAAATAAAAGATAAAAAGAGCGACACACTTGGGAGCCCCTGGTGTGGTCGAACCGCACTCTAGGTCTGTTGTGGTTGTGCCTCCCCCCTATGCCCATGGTATCTCCAGGGCGTAATTATGTACGCGGAGAGTTTGTCTTACAATTGTGCGAGGGCTGGGGTTGAGGCCGCATTGCTACGCGTGCTCGGAACGTGCCAGGTGGTCTTGGTTGATGTTTCTCCGGGCGTGTTTGGCCGTGTCCAGTAGTTTAACGGACGGACTCGAAAATTGCCTTAAAAGGCTGCTCTGTACTTCTGCCGCGAGAGCCGCTATATGTTCCTCCCTTCGAAGGGAGCGTTCCGTGTTTCCATTGATCGTGATGACTCCACGAGGGCCTGGCATCTTGAGCTTAAGGTATGCATAATGCGGCACCGCGTTGAATTTTGCGAACGCGGTTCGTCCGAGCAGAGCGTGATAGCCACTGCGGAACGGGACTATGTCGAAGATTAACTCCTCGCTTCGGAAATTATCCGGGGATCCGAAGACCACTTCCAGTGTGACTGAGCCTGTACAACTGGCCTCGACACCTGGTATGACGCCTTTGAAGGTTGTCTTTGTTGGTTTAATCCTTGAAGGGTCTACGCCCATCTTGCGCACTGTATCCTGATAAAGCAGGTTCAGGCTACTACCGCCGTCCATCAGGACTCTCGTGAGGTGAAATCCATCGACGATTGGGTCTAAAACCAATGCGGCGAATCCGCCATGGCGGATACTGGTCGGATGGTCTCTTCGATCGAAAGTGATCGGGCAAGAGGACCATGGGTTGAATTTTGGGGCGACTGGCTCCATCGCGTATACGTCCCTTAGTGCATGCTTCCGCTCCCTCTTGGGTATATGCGTTGCGTATATCATGTTTACCGTCTGAACTTGAGGGGGAAATCCCTTTTGTCCTCTGTTGTTCGGCGGCCGGGTCTCTTCTTCGTCATCGCTGTGTAGCCCCTTGTCATTGTTTTCGGCGATTAATTTGCCTGCCTGCTTGAATACCCAACAATCTCTGTTGGTGTGGTTAGCTGGCTTTTCGGGGGTTCCATGTATTTGACAGGAGCGGTCGAGTATTCGGTCCAAATTGGACGGGCCCAGAGTGGTTCTTTTGAATGGCTTCTTCCGTTGACCGGGCTTGGAGCCTCGGAATCCGGCGTTGACTGCCGTATCCTCATTGCTGTCGCCGTTAATGCGGCGTTTGTTTTTGTTTTGACGCGACCTGCCATTGCGGTCCTTGGTATCCGGACTACCAGCGTTTTTGCTGAGGTTGTTGTTGCGAGCTAGCCAGCTATCCTCTCCCGCACAGAAGCGAGTCATGAGTGATGTGAGGGCTGCCATGGATTTCGGCTTTTCCTGTCCTAGGTGCCGGGCCAGCCACTCGTCGCGGATGTTATGTTGGAAGGCAGCGAGGGCCTCCGCATCCGGACAGTCGACGATTTGATTTTTCTTTGTCAAGAACCGTGTCCAGAATTACCTGGCCGATTCGTCTGGCTGCTGGATTATGTGGCTTAGGTCATCTGCGTCCGGTGGTCGCACATACGTGCCCTGGAAGTTGTCGAGGAATGCGGCTTCCAGGTCTTCCCAGCATCCAATTGACTCTGTGGGCAGGCTGTTAAGCCAATGCCGAACTGGTCCTTTAAGCTTGAGCGGGAGATATTTGATGGCGCGAAGATCGTCGCCGCGGGCCATATGTATATGGAGGAGATAATCCTCAATCCAAACCGCGGGGTCTGTTGTGCCATCGTAGGATTCGATATTAACGGGTTTAAACCCTTCAGGGATTTGATGATCCATTACTTCGTCAGTGAAGCATAGTGGGTGTGCGGCGCCTCTGTATTGAGCAATATCGCGACGTAGCTCGATAGAGCGTTGTCTGCTGTGTTCGGCCCGGCGGGAGTAGTTGTATCCGGCGCGACGGTATTCGTCGTGGGTCTTGGGGCGCCCACGTGATCCATAGATAGATCTGGATTGTCTTGCCTTGTCCTCCAATATATCCCGCAAGTCCGGCGCGTTCCCCCGTGGCTTCATGCTTTTTGAGCGATGCCGGGGTACGGTTTTGGTGGAGGGCTTGCATGCCTCTCTGTCGCGGCCACGAGGTGGTCGGTCTGCCGTATTGTGTGCTGGTGATGCAGGTTTGTACGCTTCCTCCTCTAGTCGGGGGAGCAACTTGCGTTTTGAGTAACTTTTGGAGGGGCATTCGAGTTCATACTCTTCGGCCGCGAGGACCTCGGTCCATCTGTCGGCCAGTAGGTCTTGATCAGCTTGAAGCTGTTGCTGCTTTTTCTTTAGGCTATTTGTCGTGGCCATTAGCCTGCGTCTGAAACGCTCTTGTTCGACGGGATCCTCAGGCACGACGAATTCGTCGTCGTCGAGGCTTGCCTCGTCTCCGGAGGGAGGTAAGTAATTATCATCCTCGACCTCTTCGTCTGCCGCCCTCTCGTGAGGGCTTGCATCTGCCTCCTCCTGTGCTGGATCGTGCTGGAGGGGGTTGTCTTCGGCACTTTCTGGGGTGTTATTATCTCCTGTGCCGGAATCTCCATTCTTGCTGTGGCGGGATTTAGAGCGGCGCCGCTGATGTCGGCGCTTGGGCTGTTTCTTTAAGGAATCGGCCTCCGTTGCTTCTTCGCCGTCCCCATCTTTTGGGGTGTCCACCATGTATATGTCGTATGACGAGGTGGTCTTTCAGTGTCCTGTAGGCACTGGTTCTTGATAGTCTCCGGCATCGTTGTCCATACCGTCGATGTCTTCAGAGTCGTAGTCGAGTACGTCGGTTAGATCGTCGACGGTGGCTACAAAGTGGGTGGTGGGTGGGCTCTGAATTTCTTTGTCGTCCGCGTCCCAACCATCCTGGCCGTAGTTCGGCCAGGGCTCTCCGGATAGCGAGAGATGCTTCAGCGAATTTAAGATATCGCCGAAGGGTGAGTGCTGAAAGATGTCCGCAACGGTGAATTCCATGATCGGCGCCCAATCGGATTCGACTGGCAGGGGCGCAGGAGGTTCGGAGTCCGGCAGAGAGTCCGGCACCTCGGAGTCATGAGCTTTATGCGGGACAAGGTAAGTGTTCGGCTCCATCGTTGTAGAAGTTGCAGCTCCCGAGGCGGTGTCCAGCCATCCGTCCTCGATCTGAGCGATCGGCTCTGGACTATGGGTCAGAGCGGATTCGTGTGCGGCCTCCAAGATGCTGTCCGGCGGCAGAGTTAGGTCGTGCCCAACGTGACAGCGCGAGGCGCTCGGCTGTGGCTCAGATCCATCGAAGATCAAGTCCCCGCGGATATCGGCCGTGAAGTTTAGGCTTCCAAACCTGACGTGACGGCCAGGGGCGAAGCTTTCAATCTGCTCCAGATGGCCAAGTGAGTTGGCCCGCAGTTCGAAGCCGCCGAATACGAAGATCTGTCCGGGGAGGAAAGTCTCACCCAGGACTGCGTCGTTGTCGATTGAAGAGGCCATCAAGCCTATCGGTGACGACACAGAGGAACTCTCAATGAAAGCACCAATGTCGGTGTCAAAACCGGCGGATCTCGGGTAGGGGGTCCCGAACTGTGCGTCTAGGCGGATGGTAACAGGAGACAAGGGACATGATGTTTTACCCAGATTCGGGCCCTCTTGATGGAGGTAAAACCCTACGTCCTGCTTGATTGATATTGATATTGTGGATGTTTACAAGAGTGGATCTACCACGAGATCAAGGAGGCTAAACCCTAGAAGCTAGCCTATGGTATGATTGTAATGGTTGTTGTTGTTGTTGTGTCCTACGGACTAGAGCCATCCGGTTTATATAGACACCGGAGAGTGCTAGGGTTACATAGAGTCGGTTACAATGGTAGGAGATCTACGTATCCGTATCGCCAAGCTTGCCTTCCACGCCAAGGAAAGTCCCATCCGGACACGGGACGAAGTCTTCAATCTTGTATCTTCATAGTCTTGGAGTCCGATCGATGATGATAGTCCGGTCGATGATAGTTCGGCTGATGATGGTAGTCCGGCTATCCGGACACCCCCTAATCCAGGACTCCCTCACCAATATTCTACAACTTTCATATACTTTTGGCAACTTTTTATACTATTTTTTGGGACTAACATATTGATCCAGTGCCCAGTGTCAGTTCTTGTCTGTTGCATGTTTTATGTTTCGCAGAAACCCCATATCAAACGGAGTCCCAACGGGATAAAAACGGGTGGAGAATTATTTTGGAATATTTGTGATTTTTGGGAAGTAAAATCAATGCAAGACGGTGCCCGAGGTGGCCACGAGATAGGGGCCCACGCCCACTCCAGGTGGGCACGCCCCCCACCCTCCTGGGCCACTCGTAAGGCGGTTGATGCCCTTCTTTGGCCGCAAGAAAGCTAATTTTTGAAAAAGATCTGGGCGAAGGTTTCAATCCAATCGGAGTTACGGATCTCCGGACATAAAAGAAACGGTGCCAGGGCATAATACCAGAACGCAGAAACAAAGAGAGACAGAGAGACAGATCCAATCTCGGAGGGGCTCTTGCCCCTCCCAAGCCATGGGAGCCAAGGACTAGAGGGGAAACCCTTCTCCCATCTAGGGAGAAGGTCAAGGAAGAAGAAGAAGAAGGGGGGCTCTCTCCCCCTGGCTTCCGGTGGCGCCAGAACGCTGCCGGGGGCCATCATCATCATCGCGATCTACACCAACACCTCCATCATCTTCACCAACATCTCCATCACCCTCCCCCATCTATATTCAGTGGTCGACTCTCCCACAACCCGTTGTACCCTCTACTTGAACATGGTGCTTTATGCTTCATATTATTATCCAATATGTGTTGCCATCCTATGATGTCTGAGTAGATTTTCGTTGTCCTATCGGTGATTGATGAATTGCTATGATTGGTTTGAGTTGCATGTTTTATTATTGGTGTTGTCCTATTGTGCCCTCCGTGTCGCGCAAGCGTGAGGGATCCCCGCTGTAGGGTTTGCAATATGTTCATGATTTGCTTATGGTGGGTGGCGTGAGTGACAGAAGTACAGACCCGAGTAAGTAGGTTGTTTGCGTATGGGATAAAGGAGACTTGATACTTTAATGCTATGGTTGGGTTTTTACCTTAATGATCTTTAGTAATTGCGGATGCTTGCTAGAGTTCCAATCATAAGTGCATATGATCCAAGAAGAGAAAGTATGTTAGTTATGCCTCTCCCTCAAATAGAATTGCAATAATGATCACCGGTCTAGTAACGTAGTCAATTGCTTAGGGACAATTTCACAACTCCTACAACCACTTTTCCACACTCGCTATATTTACTTTATTGCATCTTTATCTAAACAGCCCCTACTTTTTATTTACGTGTTCTTTATTATCTTGCAAACCTATCCTATCACACCTACAAAGTACCTCTAGTTTCATACTTGTTCTAGGTAAAGCGAACGTCAAGCGTGCGTAGAGTCGTATCAGTGGCCGATAGGACTTGAGAGAGTATTTGTTCTACCTTTAGCTCCTCGTTGTGTTTGACACTCTTACTTATCCAAAGAGGCTATAACTACCGCGTATACTTGCGGGTTATCAGCGACTTGGATCATCACATGTGGCGAGATCGAGTTGAAGATGAAGCTCAGCACCTGAGAGTCTTGCGCCATGGTGATGAGACGCGCCGGGTTCGGCACATTAGTAGGCTTACCATCCTTGTCGGTAAGCTTGGGCTCTGGGAACGGGTGATCGGGGTTGAGGTGGTCGATTAGCTCCGCTCCGTGGATGGTGGCTAGGGCTTGCGCGCGCCAAACCAGGTAGTTACCCCGGTGAAGCTTGTCAGCAATGGGAATGAGGGCAAAAGCGGCGGCGGCGGAGCTGGAGCTAGCCATAACTAGGGTTGGATGTTGGAGAGGAAGTAGGCTCTGAATACCATGAATTGGATGAAGCGTATGCATCTGGCAGGGACGCGTTACGTGTTATATAGCCAAAAAAGTTTACAGGGATACGGGAGTTAGGTTACATCGCATGGATTGACCCTCACGCAAGCTATACAGTGATAAGAATAACCCTAACGACCTAACAACCCGATTACATCAACACACGCAACGCAAAGATCCTACCAGAAGTATATACGGTTTATACACTACCGTATATATGTACAATTATATCTAACAGAACAAGCGTTTTAATTCCGGACCATTTGTTGTTCGGATTTGAGCATTTTGTTGTATCTGAGAGAATTATTGTATTGCACGGTGTTAAAAAAATTCATAAGTTTGCTATGTATTACTGTTTTTATTTAAATTATATTGTTTAAAATCATGATTTGCGGTATGCATTTGTATCATCGCGTGAAATCGGATGGAACAGATGCCGCAACCACGTACCTCTGTTTCATTTGACGCGGTGCGATACTACTGCAAATCTATGGGAAACTATAAACGGTTTTTGCGGGAGAAGATTTTTTTGTGTGACATCATTTTGCGGGAGAAGATTATACGGTATCTGTTGCTCTAATATATAGTCTGACGAAGAACATTGCTATACGGACGACGAAATTCAGATGACTCCTACATTGCTATACGGACGACGAAATTCAGATGACTCCTGAACGACAGCGATAATCCGGCCGCACACATGCGTGTCCACAACAGAGCAACGGCCGCTGGATTTGTAGTCGTCCACACATCGTCCCAATTGTGTCGTCTGTAGAGTAGTTTCGTCCGACGAAAGGTTGACCTGGTCTTACAAAATTCCCCACCTCCACTCGCACACAACTGCTTGCCGCCGGCCCACCTCAAAGCCGTTGCGGCCGCGTGTCAGACCGACGAGCACTCCGGCGGCGACTCCAACTAACCTCGTATCCTCCCGCAGCGGCACCGTCCCGGAAGATGCCCCCGGTGCCTGCCGCGGCGTCGTCGAGCGTCCCCAACGTGCCCCCGGAGAGCACCTCTACGGGGGGCATGTCGTCGCCGGGCAACTCCATGGCGCCCCTGGAGAGCACCCCTACGGCTACGGGGGCCGCGGCGTCGCCGGGAAACTCTGTGGTGCCCCCGGAGAGCAACCCTACGGCGAGTCCCCCGCCCTCTGTCACGGAGCCAGAGCGGCTTTCTTTATCCATCCAAGATGAATCCTCAACTCCCCTGCTTTCGGTCGACGTCGACGACCTGCACAAGCATGCCATCGAGTTCTTGGAGGAATCGAACGGATACCCTGTCCTCACGGATCCTGCCGCCGGGTTCGCCAAGCTACTGGAGCTGTTCGCCGCGGCCGAGTCAAAGGCCATGTATGCTGGAGATCTGAAGGCGGCCGCCTCCATCTTGAGCAAAGCTGCCGCCGATGGCAAGCTTCCGGTGAATCTCGCGGGCACCGCAAAGAGGCTGGCATCTGAGGCGACGAAACTCGCGTCCGAGGTGGAGACCAGGCATACTATTTCCTCTTTGGCGAGGATTCGCTCATGCTGCTGCCTCTCGGCGTCCCAGATAGCGCGCTACTGGTCATGGTGCTGCACTGATGAGTTGCCCCTCCATCGCAGAGACCTTGATCGGCAGGTGAGCATGCATTTCTGTTGTTACTGACCGAAAAAATGCTCTAGCACTTCTGTTTTGACTCTTGTGTTGTGCTGGATCATAAACGAATCTGTAGATGATGTCAAAATTGGAACCACAGGAATTTGTTTCCTTTTTGATGATTACAGAATGCAGACTGCTAGAATTTTCTTGTGACCTGACTGCAAGTTGCAGTCCACTAAATAGGGAGCTGGAACTGATTGAAACAGACCAGTGGCTATCTTAGTTATGCTTTGTAGTTGCAGTCCAAGAATGCAAACTGCTAGAATTTTCTTGTGATCATCTCAGAGTTTTATTTTGTGCCTTTGCGTTGTAGGCCTTATTTGTTGACAAGCTCTCCGCGCTCTACTGCTTATCGATGCCGGCTTCGCTTGGCCTCCTTCCATACTTGCCTGCTACGATTCCCAAGGACCAGTCTGTGCTCATGGCGTATATCTATGGTCTGATTTTCTCATCGGCCTCCATCGGGCTAGTCCTGAGCCTCCACCCGATGAAGCGCTTTGACGTGGAGCTAGCACGTTTTGTTAGCAGGCTCAGTTTTGTGGGTCTGTCAGTGCTCGTTCTCATATATGTGTACTACGCATTGTCGCCGGGTAACTACGCTATGCTCGGAATTTGTTCAGGGATACTCGCTGCTGGCCATGGATATGCATGGATTAGGGTAAGTTCAATCGCCTCGAAAGAAAATTATCATCTACTCCCTCCTTTCCTAAATATTTGTCTTTTTAGAGATTTCAAATGGACTACCACATACGGATGCATATAGACATATTTTAGAGTGTAGATTCACTCATTTTGCTCCATATGTAGTCACTTGTTATAATCTCTAGAAAGACAAATATTTAGGAACGGAGGGAGTAGTACAGAGCTGTTGCAGCAGAGTAGCGTATACTAACATTCTGATTCTTTGGTACAGAGCTGTTGCAGCAGAGCAGAGGACCCTTCAGACGCGCCAGAGGAAGTTTCATCTGATCACCGCAGTGAATGAGGCCACGGGATTGACATTCCTTTCCTCCTACCTGCAGCTGAAAGATTGGTGTTCGTCACACTGTAAATTTGAGCAATTCTCTAGCACTTCTGTTTTGACTCCTGTGTTGTGCTGGATCACAAGTTATGAATCTGTAGATGCATGATGTCCAACTTGGAACCACAAGAGGACCCTTCAGACGCACCAGAGGAAGTTCCATCTGATCACCGCAGTGAATGAGGCCGCGGGATCGACACTCCTTTCCTCCTACCTGCAGCTGAAAGATTGGTGTTCGTCAGATTGTAAATTTGAGCAATTCTTTAGCACTTCTGTTTTGACTCCAATGTTGTGCTGGATCACAAGTTGTGAGTCTGTAGATGCATGATGTCCAACTTGGAACCACAAGAATTTGTTTCCTTTTGGATGATTACAGAATGCAAACTGTTAGTACAATTTTCTTGTGACCTGACTGCAAGTGCAGTCCACTAATAGGGGGCTGGAACTGACTGAAACAGACCAGTGGCTCCCAGTGCCAAAAATCTTCTAAAATTTCTAGCCTTCCTTTCCTAGAATCGTGGTAATTCAAACCAACATGTTCCTTTTTGCTGTATGATTTTAACCTGACATCTCTGAATGGATTTGTATAGACATGCCAAATGGTTCTTGAAAACTTAGACTCTGGACAAGTGGAAATTGATCAAAACAAGCGACTGAATTGAGTGTCATGGTACTTGAGTACCTGACTCATGAGGCTGGTATAGGTATCAGGGTGTTATTTATTTTCCTCAACTTTTCGATTCAATACAATTTTTTCTACTGTGTGGAAACAACAGACCATGACATCTTAATGCATCCTTAGACATAGGAAATCGTCCAAACAAAACATTTTTGTAAAATCTCCGACATATTATCTATTTCTTCTTCTTCTCCTTCTTCTGATTTCCTGTTTTCATTTTAGGATTATTTATGCATTTTCGAACTGGGTCTCTTTTAATTTTACGATTTGTCAAATGTTTCTCCTTATTTTTCCATTTTCTGAATTTCTCACTTCCCTGGAAAGGTATTATTTACATTTTCTTTGATGATGACAACGACTTCTATTTGTTTCATACGAGAACTCATAGATGCAACGACTCTGATTTGGGGGGTTTTATGAGCTTTTTATTAGTCGTTACCCTAGAGTTTGGGCATCAGTTAAAATCCCCTACTCGACACGACTTCGTGCTCTATCCACACTGTACGACTCTAAGTTCAGTTGTGACCTAACTGTGCAAAATATTCTACATAATTCCAATACACTAGATACTTCGTCCATCCTAACCCTAGCCTGATTTGAACATTAAAATTTGACAAACAACAAAGGGGAAGGGGACTCATCCAAATTCACCGACCTTGTTCCTGATGTAGGCATTAGCCGCCTGTAATGATTTTTGTTGGGCCACATTTATGTTTTTCCTTTTATTATAAATCTCAACATTTGTGTTTATCTTCTAGTAATTATATAAATGAGGTTAAAGTGGCAACACATAATACTAGATTAACATTGTGTGCATTTTGCTTGTCTGTAGGAAGGAAAATGACCATTGTTTACGGATTCATTTTTGGCCCGTTGCAATGCACGGACAGTCTACTAATATTATGTGTTGCGGAAAAAAATCACATATATCAAAATAAATGTTTCTATGAAAAACATTGTTCATATGTTTAAGAAAAGATGCTCATTGTATGGAATATGACAGAAAGGTAATTTTCATGCACACTAAAAATATGTGCATATATGTACACAAATAAATGTTCTTATATTCATAAAAAAATATATGCACTGGCATAATAGAGAGAAGGGAAGTAAATGAAATGAAAAAGAAGATAAACAAAAAAACATAAATAAGAAAAACAAAAAATAACAATGAAATAATAAAAGGAAACTAAAAAAATGACTACATTGGGGACTTTGGCCGAAGGACGTGGGTGTAGCTCACTAGCTACCGCTTAAGGCCTTGTTTGAGAAAGGGGGATTTGAAGCCCCAAAGGGGTTGGGATTACATGGGATTTGGTGAATCTCTCCCCTTCACCAATCCCCTTAGGACGTGTTTGGTTGCCCACATATAGGCCAACCAGACCCGCGCGGGATGTTTTGGGGCTGTTTGGTTGTCTGGCCCGTTTCTTGGGCTGCACTAAATTTAAAGCACCTATGTGCCTGCACGTGAGGGAACGACCGAATCGACGGTATTTGGAGAGCTAGGCTCGCTCGATCCACATGTGCACGTTCTATGCATGCATTGGGAAGCACGGGAGACTGACAAGATGTCTCATAATACCCGTCCCTTTCTCCTGTCACCTACGACTCCCATTCACACCGCTCTCTCTCACTCTCCCTCACCGCCCTTACGATCTCTCCTCCGATGACACACCCGCCACCCCCACCCTCATTCTCGCTGGGCGCTGGCCGAAACCCAATACAAGAGCGGTGGGTGGTCGGGCTCTCCCACAGCGGCATTGACCTCATGGCGTCCATCTGCGTGTCGTCACCCTTCAGCACCCGCCTGCGTCCTCCGACCAATGCATTTCCGGCTGCTCCAGCTCCGCCTTCGTATCCCGTCCTAGAAGCTTTGGGTTCGGCTACGGGGTGCCGAGAGCCTTGTCGCCTCCAACGACGACAACCTTGGCCGGAATGGGGGTTTTTGCTCCCATTTGAGGGTTTTCTCTGGCGCAAGACAAGGGGAGCGCAACAGGCGGTGGGGCGCCCGGTTTATCTTCCTCCACCCAGCACGTGATGAGGAGCATTGCTGCAGCGGCGATGACCCTCGGATTGGCCAACTCATACCCTTCTGTCGGCCCATTGGTTCCGCTAGGGTTTTCTCCTTGGCCGGCGTATGCTCCAATGGCACCCGCTCGAGTACGATTTCTTTCCCATCCTCGTAGTTGAGTTAAGGTTTTTGCGCACTGCATACTATGTAGGATTGGTTTGGATCTGATTCGATTCCAATCGATTACGGTTAGTGTTGTTCTTGTTACAACGATAGTAGATTGATGCTATAGGTGCTATTGATGATAAATTGGGGCTCTTAGTGCTAGATTGGGGTGCTTGATGCTAGACTGGGAGTCTTCATGCTAGATTTGGGGGGTTTTGATGCTAGATTGGTGCTAGTACGTGCTCCTGTCTAGATTGATGTTGTTACTAGTTAGGGTTTGTGCATGATCAAAGTATGTGCTTGCATGATCATAAGAAGAAGACAATGCATGTGCATGCTCAAAGCAGTAGTGGGACAATTGTGCATGCTACCAAATAGGAGCAAGCCATTTTTGAGCAATACTGGCCATTGCCATTGCCACTTGGACAATGCTATGTTCAGATCATAGCAGTGATCATTTGCAACTGCCACCGATCATTGACAGTTGCAAATGATCAGTGATATGATATGGACATTGCATTGCCCAAGTGGCAACTAGCAGTGATCTGTGGCAATTGCAACTGACCTGAACATAACACTGCCCAAGTGCAACTGCCACTAATCAATGTCTGAAAGTGGAACTAATCCCCGAATGGTTTTGGTAATTAATAACAACATATATACCATTGATGTAATGCTCATTGCTAATATATTTCAGAAAAGATCAATGATTGGCATGGCAAGGACTAATGAATGTGGACCCCTCAAAATGTTAAGGACAAGAATTGGCAACTCCAAGATTCTACATTTTTGGTTTAGTGATTCAAGATCACATTGAGTCCCTTAGAAAAGCCAATACTATTAAAAGAGGATGATGTATTGATGATGAGGTTGTTTCTCAAGTGCTTAGTGATATTGCTCCAAAACCCTTAGTCATTTTCTCAAAAACACATCTGTCCAAACCCTAATTCCCTATCTCGATCCCACTGATATCTTCCAATCCGGACCCGCCAAGATGATCACTCCCATTGCCACTACTAAAATCCCAGCAATTCGGTTTGACAGAAATGGATCTTGGTCCCACTGAGATGGCATTGCCAAGTTTTTGAGATGACATTGTTTCACTTCAGAATCACCAAATTGAAACAATCGGAAATTCTAATACGAAGTTTTGCCCTAGCTATTGCACTTCGGTCCCACCCAGTTGTTCCACTTACACTAACAGGGCTCACCGAGTTTATATTCGGTCTCACCGATTTGGGTCAAAAGTGTGTAACGGTTGGATTTTGGGTGAAGGCTATTTATACCCCTGCACCCCCGCCTACTCTCTAAGAGAACCATCAGAACGGAATACTACCTCCACCATTCGTTTCCTCAAGGAGAACCACCTACTCATGTGTTGAGATCAAGAGATTCCAATCCTACCATTTGAATCTTGATTTCTAGCCTCTTCAAGTTGCTTTCCACTCCAATCCTTCTCCCACCAATGCCAAATCTATGTGAGAGAGATTAAGTGTTGATGAGACTATCATTTAAAGAACAAGAGCAAGGAGTTCATCACCAACACAACATCTATTACCGTTTGGAGAGTGTGTCTCCTAGATTGGTTTGGTGTCACTTGGGAGTCTCCAAGATCATGTTAAGTTGAACCAAGGAGTTTGTAAGGGCAAGGAGATCGCCTATTTCATGAAGATCTACCCGAATGAGGCTAGTCCTTCGTGGACGTAGGCCATGGTAGAATAGACAAGGTTGCTTCTTCATGGACCCTTCGTTGCTGGAGCACTCTGTGGACTCATGCAACCATTACCCTCCGCGAGTTGAAGTCTCCATCGACGCGGACGTATGATAGGACCATCTATCGAAATCACGCCAAAAATCATTGTGTCTTCACTGCGTTTGAAATCTACAATCCCTCCTTTACGTTCATACGCAAAGTCTTTACTTTCCGTTGCACAACTCTTAGACTTGCATGTGTAGGGTGTATTTGACCTCACTTTTATACCAAGACTCATATTAACCTTGTTGTCACCCAATCTAATTTATTGAGCACTACCTCCGTCCTAGTTTATTAGTCCTCATTGTATTTTGGGTAAAAGTTTGACCACATATTTTACTAACACAATATTAATGCATGTCACCAAAAGTTATATGGTTGGATTTGTATTTGAATGTAGTTTCCAATGATTTTATTTTTGGTATGTATAACTTATATTTTATTAGTTAAAATCATGGTTAAAATATGACCCTAAGTATGAGGAAAACTAGTAAAACAGGACAGAGGTAGTAACAAGTAGAGTTGATATGATATCCATTGTTCACAGAAATTTCTAAACATGTGTAACAACTGTTTAAGGCTAACAAGAATCTTTGTTTATGGTCAGAAGAGCCATCACATGAAAGTGCCAATATGAGAGGCGACTTCCTATGCATGGTGGTAGCTACGCACCCTTTGGCATAATTGCCTTTTTTTGATATATGAATTGTCGGGTTTTGTATGGCATTGAGACAAGTGCCTTTTCGTTGTATAAAAATGATTTTTTTCTCATTTACCTTTGTCTTTTTTCTTGCCTTTTTGGCAAAAGTGCCTTTTCATTGTATAGAAAGGTTTTTTTTTCTCACTTCTCTATGTCTTTTTGTTTGCCTAACTGGTCCTATATCACGAAAATAACTTCATTTCTGTTAGAGAGTTATTCTCCATGGTTCGAATAATTTACCAAAATAATTAGAGGTAAAAAGTTGGGCCGTGCGCAACTAGAGAGTTATTTTGAATATAATATATCATGTTGGTTCAAGAAAAACTGAGATTGCTACCATAAAAGCATGTTGGTTCAACGTGGGTGTACCTCAGTAGCTGCCACTTAAGGCCTTGTTTGGGACAAGGGGCTTTGAAGATCCAAAAGGGTTCGAGGCTGGGGATTACAGGGGATCTGGTGAATCCCTCCCATTCACCAATCCTCTTCTAGCCCCAAACACTTTTCTATAAAAATACTTGTTTGGTGCACAAGGATTATAATATTGAGAAACATAGTCTTCTACAATTAAAGACCAATTTTTACATCAAAGACTACAAATATTTTATCAACATTCACTGATGCATGACGCTAATGCTTTGAACACAGAGACAGATCATCATCTTCTCTATTTTTTAGCTAACTCCTATGCAAAACTCATGACAACAAAACTTGTTGAACACACTGCTTCACATAATTTGCATGCTTAATTCAAAGTATTTGCATCATCAATCAAGATGACATATCTCATCCTACCATTTTGACCTCAATGCAAGTTAGTTTTTGGTTTGAGCAAGTTCTTCTTGCATACTCAAGAGCACTAGCAACTTCTGCAGCATCTGGCTAAGCTCAACCAAAGCCCAAGGTTCATCAAAATGTTTCCTATAGTGTCAGATAAACAAGACTAGTGGATTAGAAGAAAGAACTTGGAGAAAACAAACATTATGTGATATCAGCAATACATCCCGGCATGCCAAGAAGTATCGAACAAGGATCATGTAGTTTTCATGAGCTTAAACAATGGTTCATACAACATGCCACTTTAATATACGAACATGCACTAGAAATCAAAAGGCACTAAATGCATGAAAATACACTCAAAATAAAGACATAACTATTCTTCAGGCATGTGTACTGTACAAAGATTATTGGAGGCAGTTTCGTACTGAAAACCGCCTAAGGCTTATGGAGTACTACAGGCGGTTTCGAAGACAGCCCGCGCCATGTGGAGTATTAAAAGCGATGGCTTAGATGCGGAATCCAATAACACCTCCGGCCCTTGTACGAAAACCTCCTCTAAATGCATGTTTCTGTTACTCTGTACTACTGACGGCAACGGCAAAAAGGATTAGCACCCTACATCAGTTGCGCTGTAGTTTTATCTTTTGTCGTGTTGGCTAGGACTGATGTGGCCTTAGTTGTTGCCTCTTTATTTGTATCACTTGGAACTTATTTGTGTCTGTTGGATGTTTGAGAACATTGGGGTGATGTTTCTTATAATATATAATATAAAGCAGAGCTACGGCTTTTTTCTAGAAAGTGCTCTTAACATGCTTTCCATCATATGTTGCACACAATAAATATATTTAGTTTAGCCCAGAATTGTCCTATATGAATTTTGGCTAGCCTCAACACTAGCCAAAATATTTGTAAGTTTTTTGTCTGTGAATTGCCTAAGTTGACAAGAAAAACAAACTGGAGTTGACAAAGAGACATTTCGGCATGCCAAGAAGTTGGCAACAATTTAAACAGAGACCAAAATTTAGTCATGGCGAATTTTATTGGGAGCACGACTTTTGATCACCATCAATACATACCGTATAAAAACATCTAATTTTCTGTAAATGAAAAGTAAACTAATTCTCATCCTCCGAAGAGTCCTCGAAAGACCACACAAGGCAGCTGACAGGTCCAAATAAAATTGGAGGTAAAGAAAATAGCTTTATCCAGGGGCCAGGCTCCTTCATTGCGATGATCACAACCGTCAATATGATTCCAAGAGTGATTGCGAAACCCTAGAAAGAAGAACATCAAATTAGCACCTCGTAGTAGTGTAGCACAGTTTTATCTATGTAGCCATACAAGATCATTGCTAGTACATTAAGCAAGCCAAAAAGATAATTTGTCAATCCGATCCTTTTAGGAAAAGAAATCTTTGTTTTTTTGCGGGAGAAGAAAAATAAATCTTTCATTACCCATAGCCTCCTAATCAAAGATGCATATGGCACATTATCTTATTTGTTTCACGAAAATGATTCAGACATATTATAAAAGTCCACCAAAAGTACAAAGCATGTCAAACATAATAAAAATTACATTGAAGGCCCAGTTAGTATGTGTTACATATGGCTCATTCTGTCAATCTGACTACTAGCAATCAGTCTAAAGAATAAAAAAAGCTAAAAAAAAGGTGGCCCGGTTAGCACAGTTAGTACGTCTAGATGCAAACTAGTATTATGCTGGCAAAAGTTTTTGTTTAGATCATCCATGTATCAAAATTAAGGAGCTCGTCGAGCATAGACATGCACGCAGAACATGCACGTGTCTTACCCTTAGGAAGCGCTTCTCGAAAGCACTAAGCTTGCGTGTGCGAGGGTGGTTGGGTTGGACGACCGGGACCCCGATGGCCGCCCCGGCTCGCCGGCCTTCTTCCATCCTGCGGAGCATGGCGTCCTCCATTGCTAATACGATCATGCCTGACATCGACTTCTTCCTTCTCCTCCCTGATTCCAACCCAGAATACGATCATCGGCGACTTGTGTGTCGATGTAGTATGCTTGTCTCCGTACGGTCGAGTGGGACGATCGACCTCGGATCGTATTCTATCGTGGACATGGCCACATATCGGAACGGGATGGGACGGGAAGGAATCCCAGCTCCACGCATACAGATAGATCATCTCGTATGCTAACCGAACTCTGTATCCAGTTCAGTTTTTTTCCCGATAAAACAGACGCACCGTAAAAGTCCTCTTCTGTACGTGACGGCCGCACCTGTTTTCTGCGTGCAGATCGTAGCTATCTTTTTTTTAGTTGATTGAAATTTGTAACTATTGTTTTTTTAACAGAGACGCAAATATGTACACACATACACTCACCTTTATAAATGCATGCACGCACACACTACCTCTATAAACACCGGCGAAGCTACATGTTATGAAAATGGGCCATGGCCCGCTCAGACTAAACAAATACAGTGTGAGATTGAAGTAAATTGGACAATGTGAAAAAAAATAGTGGTCTTCCTTCATACCGGCTTGCCCACTTTTGGCTAGTTAGCTCCGCCACTGATTATGAGCACCTTGGACAGTGTGTCGGGCATATCAGCTTGCGATTGATGAAGTCATCATAAATACCTTATTAGTCGACGGAAACATCTCCTTCCATTGAACATATATTGTCGGAAAATGTGAAATAAATCTAGAAAAATGTGAGCACCAACGTGAAGTCTAGGACTTGAACTCTAATGGGCCAAGGATATCACTATCCTCATGGCCATCCAACCATTGAATTCTGATGGGCCAGAGATGTCACTATCCTCATAACCATCCAACTACAAGTTGGTTTATGATTGTACTTATTGTCGATACGATACCTAGTTGGTCTGATATTTGCTTACACTGCACCAAGGGGAAATGCATGTGCACACGGGAGCCCTAGAAAAAAAAGGACCAACACTATACTACGTAAGGGCATCTCTAACGCCAAACCGCAAATTTCTTCCAGAACCAGTCCACAGACACTAATGTTGAAGGCCGCCATCCAACGCTGCCCACATACATTTCAATAACTTTTTGAACTAATCGAATGAAATTCGTGCAAACCGGGCGGATTTTGATATAAACATGACGAATTTCATATAAACATGACGAAATTCATTACATTTCGGACATACCTCAGCTAAAAGCGGAGCTCGTTCGACTCTGGACATACCTAAGCTAAAAGCGGAGCTTGTTCGACTCTAGAGGTATAATTTCAGACATGCTTCTATTCTAAACCTAAACTAACACTACTAGGGAAAAGCCTAGCAGCAGCGCGGGTTCTAGGTATATTAGTAGCACGGGACCCGCCGCTACTAATAAGGCGCTACAACTAACCAGTAGCAGCAGCGCGTGCACGCCCGCGCTACTGCTATACCCAGAGAGCGGTAGGTCGACATTCCTTCTTCTTTCCAAGCTTCTGGTGGTATCTATACAAGTGTAGTAGCAGCGTTCTTCCTGGGAGCTCGCTACTGCTAATAGCTCTAGCACGCTTCTCCTGTGCGTGCTACTGCTACTGTTGCGCTGCTGCTAACTTTTCTCCACTCGCTATTGCTATTTTTAGTAGTTTTTGATATTTTTTTGCATATTTGTTTTGTATTTGAACAGGCTTTATACAAGAATATTTAGCAAATACAAATGTCATCATGATATACATACAAATGGATGCGAGACCACAAATGTAATCATAGCATATACATACAAATAGTCTCATCATAATCATCATCCAACACAAAGTGGTATCTTGTCATCATCTCGAAAATAGCGATACATGCAAGTCTCGAATACTTGCAACTACAATGGCATCCATCTAAACAAAGGTATACGCAAGAAGAGCTATCACTATGAGTGAGAGCGGAACTATGCAGTACATGAGGCGGCGGTTACGAGTCCTCTCTCGCGCTAGCGTGAACCTCAAGTAACTAGCTTCTCCTTCTTGTCTGCTTTTGAAGCCTTTATGGCTAGCGCCCGAGAACCCATTCACTTGCGCCTGACACTCAGGCCACTCGTTGTACACCCCCGGAACCTTCCCTTTGAACATGACATAGCACTGCCATCTCACCATCAAGAAACTAGGTACCTATTAGAGATGCATCTTCATGAAAAGGATGTACAATCATATGCAACAAAATATACTAGAGCAACACGAAAAAGAAAGGGTTAGCAACTAGATGCAACATACAGTACGCAAACTAATTAACTAGAGGTACGCAGGTCATTGTACGCAAACTAACAAAGTAGCGTTACGCAAGTTCGGCAGGGACCATGGACATCACAAAGTTTCATCGCTACAGAAAGTATACAAGTTCAACTGACACATATCATCATCATCGGCATCGTAAATCACTAGAAGTTCCATCCTTCCATATCATCGAGGATGGACCCTAGCTTCTTGAATGGCGTGAGGTCTAGACGTTGCATGCCTTTGCGAGTTCGGACGTCAGCTCGCGATATAGGGCCATGGTGGAACATCCCCTTCTCATCGACGACTTCTTTCATGATGATCGTTGCAATGTCCCTTTAGATGCGAAAGAAGTCATCTCTAAGTTTATAATCCGCTTCTCCATGAGATTCTAGCCACTTGTGGATATGATCATCATTTCTGCTTGTCATGCGAAGCTTTTGGTGATCCGTGCTGAACTCAATCATGAGATGGACGATGTAGAATCCATCTTTCTTTCTTGGTTTTGGGACATGGATGCAGAATAAGTTAGTTTTATGCGCGAAACCCATCTTCTTGTTCCTTTGTTTCCTGATCTGCATGTGGCCACTGACGAGGATACAGACCCGGGGTAGGGTCATAGGCTCGACCTATACGTCTGTAGGACCTTGAAGTATATCTAGAGGGGGGGGGGGGGTTGATTAGACTACTTGACCAATTAAAAACTTAACCTTTTCCCAATTTTAGAGTTTGGCAGATTTTAGCAATCTTTGGATAAGTCAAGCAATCATCACACAATTCAAGCAAGCATGCAAAGAGTATATAGGCAACGGAAATTAAAGCATGCAACTTGCAAGAAAGTAACGGGAAGGGTTTGGAGGATTCAAACGCAATTGGAGACACGGATGTTTTTGGCGTGGTTCCGATAGGTGATGCTATCGTACATCCACGTTGATGGAGACTTCAACCCACGAAGGGTAACGGTTGCGCGAGTCCACGGAGGGCTCCACCCACGAAGGGTCCACGAAGAAGCAACCTTGTCTATCCCACCATGGTCGTCGCCCACGAAGGACTTGCCTCACTAGCGGTAGATCTTCATGAAGTAGGCGATCTCCTTGCCCTTACAAACTCCTTGGTTCAACTCCACAATCTTGTCGGAGGCTCCCAAGTGACACCTAGCCAATCTAGGAGACACCACTCTCCAAGAAGTAACAAATGGTGCGTTGATGATGAACTCCTTGCTCTTGTGCTTCAAATGATAGTCTCCCCAACACTCAACTCTCTCTCATAGGATTTGGATCTGGTGGAAGGAAGATTTGAGTGGAAAGCAACTTGGGGAAGGCTAGAGATCAAGATTCATATGGTAGGAATGGAATATCTTGGCCTCAACACATGAGTAGGTGGTTCTCTCTCAGAAATGGTAAGTTGGAAGTGTAGGTTTGTTCTGATGGCTCTCTCCACGAATGAAGAGGAGGTGGAGGGGTATATATAGCCTCCACACAAAATCTAACCGTTACACACAATTTACCAAACTCGGTGGGACCGAATCAACAAACTCGGTCGGACCGATTCAGTAAACCTAGTGACCGTTAGTGATTTCGGTGGGACCGACATGCAACTCGGTAGGACCGATATGGTTAGGGTTAGGGCATAACATAATCTCGGTAAGACCGATTACACAAAGTCGATGAGACCGGTTTTGGTAATTAGCTAACCAGAGAGTTGGTCAGGTAAACTCGGTGGGACCGATTCGCTCTTTTCGGTGAAACCGAAATGTTACGAACGGGAAACAGAGAGTTTACATTGCAATCTCGGTGGGACCGATCGCTCACTTCGGTTAGACCGAAACGTTACGAAGTGAAACAGAGAGATTACAATCCCATCTCGATGAGACCGAGATCCCTATCGGTGAGACCGATTTGCCTAGGGTTTGTGGCAGTGGCTATGACATTTGAACTCGATGGCGCCAGATAGAAAGAATCAGTGTGACCGGTTTTGACTTTAGGTTTAGGTCATATGAGGATGTGAGAAAGTAGTTGAGGGTATTTGGAGCATATCACTAAGCACTTGAAGCAAGAGGCTCATTAAGCAACACCTCATCCCTCCTTGATAGTATTGGCTTTTCCTGTAGACTCAATGTGATCTTGGATCACTAAAATGTAAAAAGAAGAGTCTTGAGCTTTTGAGCTTGAGCCAATCCTTTGTCCTTGATATTTTGAGGGATCCACTTTCATCATCCATGCCATGCCATTCATTGAGCTTTCCTGAAATAATAGTCTTGGAATAGCATTAGCTCAATGAGCTATATGTTGTTATGAATTACCAAAACCACCTAGGGATAGTTGCACTTTCAATGTCCTACCCAAGGTCACTACCCTGGAAGACGAAAAGACCAAGAGTCAACAGAAGAACGCCAGTCAAGTACGTCGAGTGCAATCCACTCGACGGTCACATCACTCGGCGGTCACTACCTACCATCACTCGACTATAAGGAAGGCCACTCGACCATATCGAAGACCGGGAGTCAGAAGAGCACGCAACGGCCAGATATTTACTCCTTAGTCTTCATGAGCATTAAGAGTACTTAATGCTGGCGTTACCAGTAACGCCCCTTACTTTATGTACATTAGTTCCCTTGTAATGGAGACGGGCTGGGGTCCTGGCATACTCTATATAAGCCCACCCCCTCCTCTGGCACAAGGGTTCGCACCCCCTGTAACACAACACACATAATCCAATCGACCACCTCCGAGCACCGAGACGTAGGGCTATTACTTCCTCCGAGAAGGGCCTGAACTCGTAAACCTCGTGTGTACATCTTCGCCATAGCTAAGATCTTGCGTCTCCATTCCTACCCCCTTTCTATTGTCAGACCTAGAACCACGACAGTTGGCGCCCACTGTTGGGCTGGTGTCTTAGCGACTTATTGGTGAAGTTGCAAGTTTTTCCGATCATCATCATGGTTTCCGGCGGCGAGATGGTTGAGGGCCGTGAGATCCGTCTCGGCGCGCTCGTTTTCGTCACCGACGACTCGGCGTGGCTTCAGGAAGCTCCGCTCGACGTTGAGGCGCTCTCCGTTCGATGGGCGACGCACTTTCGCGCGTGTGTTCGCGGCATCCTTCTCCGGAAGCCGTCGACTCAGTATTAGTCGGCTCCGACGGTGTTTTCTCTCCCCGATGTTTGCTGTCGCAAGCGGTCCGGTCGATCGCGGCTTCAGCACTGGGTGAAACACGTGGTGGCTCGGCACTCGACTATCTATCAAGTCGCGGCAATCGAGCCCGACGAAACCCTCCACGGCCTGTTCGATCTGTCGACTGGCTCCGTGGAGACTGCATCCGAGTGTGATAGCAGCGATCCTACGGCCGAAGTCCTGATGGTCGATGGTCCTCACAGCCCGCCCAAGTTCCGCCGCGAGGGCGACGGGGACGGAGGCGGCAATCCGTCGCACGTCCATGAGGAATACCGACCCGAGCCCCTCTCTTTGCAACAGAGGGAAGAACTTCGTCGCCGCAACATGGATGCACTCCATATGCCCATCGTTGGAGAAACCCCCGAGGCTCGGGCCTTGGAGGAGGTGCGCCTAGCCAACTTGGCTGAGCGCACTCGACTGGATAACCTTCAGCACGCTCTCGACGAGCGCACCCAGGAGCAGGTCCATGAATCCAGTCGACGACAGCTTTTCCCGCCTCCACCTAAGGTATACCGCACTCCGATTCAGAATCTCACAGCTGCGACCCGAATAGCAGAGTCGATCCAGCCTTCCCAGTCAGAAGCTGGCAGAGGGCTGATGCAGATCCGGGCCCTGCTCAGGGCAGCAGGAGAGCAGAATACAACAGTATCTCAGTCAAGGAATAGGATTCACAGCAGATCCGTTGCAGCGGACACGGTTCAGTCGGCTCACAGCCCAAGATCGCCTCCGCGGCGTGAAGGCCGTGGGCAGTATGATCATCCACTTGACCGTGACAATCGTCATCGGGGACCCACGCCTCCTCCGAGGAGTGCGTCATATGTGCCTTGGCGGAACGATGATAGGCGCCGTCACAGTGGTGAGCGCAGGATTTCAGTCGACCCAAGGGAACCGGGCTTCGACGCGAGGTCTATCCTCGTTCAAGGCCTGGTCGACCGGAACAGAGCACACAAAGAAGACCCTGGTAGAGATCGTCCAAGCGGCAACCGAGTGCATATTTCTGGTCCCAAGTGTTTTAGCAGAGCCATCAGGGCAGCAGTGATACCTCCCAACTTCATGCTGGCGTCCGAGGTCAGTAAGTTCACCGGTGAATCCAAGCCTGAAACTTGGCTTGAAGATTACCGTGTGGCTGTGCAGATTGGAGGCGGTAACAACGAGAAAGCGATGAAGCATCTCCCTCTTATGTTGGAAGGGTCGGCCCGAGCGTGGCTGACTCAGTTGACTCTGGGCAGTATTCACAGTTGGGAAGAGCTATCCCGAGTGTTCGTGAGAACTTTCGAGGGCACGTGCAAGCGACCAGGAGGATTGCCCGAGTTGCAGCACTATATGCAGAAGCCGAATGAGACTTTGAGGGAGTTCATCCAGAGATGGTCCACTTTGCATCACACCATCGAGAATGTTTCAGAGCATCAAGCTGTATGTGCCTTCAAGGAAGGCGTCAAATACAGAGAGTTGGTCTTGAAATTCGGTCGAACTGGGGATATGACTCTGACTCGAATGATGGAGATAGCCACCCGGTACGCTAACGGGGAAGAAGAGGATCGACTCCGTAGCGGGAAGAGCAAACCAGTCGGCCAAGAGGCCGGTGGAGGTAACTCCAGTCGGAAATAGAAGCATAAGGCCGAGCCAGCGGCACCTGGAGAGATTGCGGCAGTGAATCAAGGAAAGTTTAAGGGAAAACCTAAGGGGCCCTGGCCCCCTAAGAAGGTGAAGGATAAAGAAGGGAATGATGTGCTGGATTTGCCGTGCCACATCCACACAAAGAAAGATGAGGAAGGTAATCTGATTTACCCGAAGCATACCACTCGGCAGTGCCGACTCCTAATCCAGTAGTTCCGAGAGAAACAACCCAATGAGAAGGAGAAGGAGTCGGACCAAGGTGAAGATGAAGAGGAAGATGATGGTTATCCCAAAGTCAATTCCACTTTGATGATATTTGCTGATGTTGAAAGTAAGAGTCGATTGAAGATCATCATCAGGGAGGTGAACATGGTTGCTTCCGCGGCGACGACCACCTACCTGAGATGGTCTCAGACAGCCATTACGTTCGACCAGTCTGACCACCCTGCTCGCGTGGCCACCCCTGGGAGGCAAGCTCTAGTGGTCGAACCCGTGGTTGGAGGCATTCGACTGACCAAAGTACTGATGGACGGTGGCAGTGGTCTAAACATCCTCTACGCTAAGACCTTGAAGGGGATGGGCATTCCGATGTCCAAGCTTTGCGAGAGCAATATGAGTTTTCATGGTGTTATTCCTGGAAAGAAAGCCGAATCACTCGGCCAGATCGCCCTTGACGTGGTTTTCAGTGACTCGAAGCATTACCGTAAGGAGAAGTTGACATTTGAAGTCGTGGATTTCCAGAGTGCCTATCATGCCATTTTGGGTAGGCCAGCCTATGCACGCTTTATGGCTCGACCATGTTATGTGTATCTCAAACTGAAGATGCCTGGCCCCAAAGGTGCGATCACAGTTACAGGCAATCGGCAGAAGGCTGAGGAATGTTTCCAGAAAGGTTCCAAGATCGCCGACGAACAGATGGCAGCAGTTGAATTCCAAGAATATCAGAAGAATGCAGATCCGAGTGATTTGCTTAGAGCCAAGAAGCCTGCCACAAATTCCGCATTCCAATCTACTGGTGAGACGAAGCCAGTTCACATTCACCAGACGGATCCCAATGCTGCATCGACTCATATATCAACGACGCTCGACAGCAAATAGGAAGAAGCGCTCGGTTAGTTCCTCCGTGAGAACTGGGACATCTTCGCATGGAAACCTTCTGACATGCTAGGTGTGCCCAAGGGACTGGCCAAGCACTGTTTGTGTGTCGACCCCAAAGTAAAACCCGTCAAAGAGCACCTTCGGCGGTCTGCCGTGCAGAAGAGGAAAGCAATTGGCGAAGAAGTGGCTCGACTATTGGCAGCAGAGTTCATCCGTGAAATCTACCACTCCGAGTGGTTAGCCAATGTAGTCATGGTTCCTAAGAAGGATGATTCACTTTGTATGTTGAGGGAGTCCCGGATTAGGGGGTGTCCGGATAGCCGGACTACCATCATCGGCCGAACTATCATCGGCCGGACTATCATCATCGACCGGACTCCAAGACTATGAAGATACAAGATTGAGGACTTCGTCCCATGTCCGAATGGGACTTTCCTTGGCGTGGAAGGCAAGCTTGGCGATATGGATACGTAGATCTCCTACCATTGTAACCGACTCTATGTAACCCTAGCCCTCTCCGGTGTCTATATAAACCGGATGGCTCTAGTCCGTAGGACACAACAACAACCATTACAATCATACCATAGGCTAGCTTCTAGGGTTTAACCTCCTTGATCTCGTGGTAGATCCACTCTTGTAAACATCCACAATATCAATATCAATCAAGCATGACGTAGGGTTTTACCTCCATCAAGAGGGCCCGAACCTGGGTAAAACATCGTGTCCCTTGTCTCCTGTTACCATCCGCCTAGACGCACAGTTCGGGACCCCCTACCCGAGATCCGCCGGTTTTGACACCGACATTGGTGCTTTCATTGAGAGTTCCTCTGTGCCGTCACCGATAGGAAGGATGCCTCCTCCCGTCTTCAAGGACGGTATTTTCGCCAAAGGAGCCTTGGCCGCCGGCCAAACTATCCGGCTAGGTGGTTTTCTTATGACCGCCTGTCCGGCCACCGCTTCGACAATGACCTCTCAAGTCGTCAAAAGCAATCTTCACGTCAGCTCGGAATTCGCCGAGCGGCTGGATCCAATAGAGCTCTCGTCCATAAACGAGCTCTTGGATCGCATCGCCGCCCTGGGAGTCGCTACAGACTACAATCAGATTGGGCTTAAAACCGATCTGAGAGAGATTAACTCTCCCCAGGTCACCCACCACGTTGCAGTGGTAGAGGAACAATGCGGCGACTCTTCTCCTGTATTGAAAACTAGTCATGTCCGGGCTCCCGAACCCCCCATGCCGGATTCCCGCGGAGGGACGGACTTCGATCAAGCACTGAACTTAAAGTCAGGCATCGGACCAGACTCGTTGGACAACGTCCAGCAATCCAAGCTTCCAAATTTGGAAACTTCTCGGCCTTCGAGCCTTGAGATGGGTAGGGTTCCAGACTTAATTCCACCCACCCGCCCAGACATATGCGATCTATCTCTAATCCGGCAAGAGCCCGCTGAGATAGTACATCACTACTGGGCCAGATTCCTCCTGGTTATGGATAGGATAAAGGACTGCCGAGAGGAAAACACAATCTCAATTTTTTGCAATAATTGCACGGACGAGGGAATCTTGAACGCCGTCAGCCGTCGTGAAATTACACGCTTCGCCGACCTGGCGTCCATAGTACGAAAGTACTGTGCGATGGAGAGTTTCCGGACAACCGAAAATAAGTTTTGGGACAATCCGGCCCTGTATACAACCCTAGTCCGCAACAAAAGGGTGCATTACCCTCAGGCACCAGATACAAAAATCAAAAAGAAAATACCCCATAGAGGGCACGAAACCGTACTGGAGGGATGGCCTAGCGGACCCTGTAAAATTCACAGTACAGAAGGCGCCGTCCCAACACATAGCCTTCGAGCATGTTGGATATTACGGCAGGTGGCCAAAAGTGGAGAGGAGCTTCTAGCCCCGGAAAACCACTCCAACAATACCGGTACGGTATCAACAGTCTTCGAGACTTTCGCATCAAACAATATGCGGAAACGAACAATCCGCAGCCTTGCCGAAGTCTACCAAGTAGCAACAACTAATCCATGGAGCGACACAGCCATCACCTTCAACGCCAGCGACGAACCTAAATTCCGAACAGCCCGAGCTCCAGCCGCACTGGTACTTAGTCCAATAGTGGACGGCTTTCGACTTACAAAGTCCTCATGGATGGTGGCAGCGGATTAAACCTCATCTACGAGGAAACCCTTCAAAAAATGGAAATAGACTGGAGCCGCATTGAGCGAAGCAGCACAACCTTTAGAGGAATAATCCCTAGCCGGGAGGCGCGCTGCACAGGAAAAATCACACTCGATGTGGTATTCGGCTCGCCGGACAATTACAGATCCGAAGAAGTCACGTTCCAAGTGGCCCCGTTCAACAGCGGATATCACGCTATATTAGGACGAGAGGCATTCACAATTTTTCAAGCCGTACCCCATTACGGGTACATGAAGCTCAAAATGCCTGGGCCCGGCGGAATAATCACTCTCGTTAGTGATCCGGACATAGCACTCCGCGCCGAAAACAAGACAGCCGCATTAGCCTTAGAGGCACTATCCGAAGCCCTAGCGGCAGAGGAACTCACCGCGCTGCGCTCTACGGTGAATAGGGACGATGTGATACTCGATAAGAGATCCAAGTCCACCTCCTTTAAACCAGCAGATGAAATAGTAAAATTCCAGGTCCACCCAACGGACCCGACAAAGACGGCCTCCATCGGGGCACAATTGAACCCTGATGTAGACGCCGCACTGCGAGAATTCCTTCGGGAAAATTGGGACATTTTTGCCTGGCACCCCTCGGATATGCCCGGAATCCCACGCAGATTGGCAGAACACAGCCTAAACATCCTAAAAGGATTCAAGCCAGTCAAACAGGCTCTTCGACGATTTTCCGAACCCAAAAGACAGGCAATGGGAGAAGAGCTAGCCAAACTATTGGAAGCCGGATTCATCAGAGACATCAAACATCCGGATTGGCTAGCAAACCTGGTAATGGTACGAAAGAAGGACAAATCCTGGCGCCTATGTGTCGATTTCAAAGACCTAAATAAAGCCTGCCCAAAGGATCCCTTCCCCCTCCCCCGCATCGACCAAATCATCGATGCCACTGCAGGGCACGACTCATTGTGCTTCCTGGACGCATACTCCGGCTATCATCAAATCAAGATGGCAGAAGCGGATCAAGCCGCAACGGCATTCATTACTCCATATGGACCATTCTGCTTCAACACGATGCCCTTAGGACTTAAAAACACCGGCGCAACATATCAACGCATGATTCAGACATGTCTGGCTACCTAGATCGGCAAAACAGTAGAGGCATACATAGACGACGTATTCGTCAAAACTAAACACGTTGAAACTCTAGTAGACGACTTGAGGCTCACATTCGACAACCTCAGAGCATATGACATCAAGCTGAATCCGGAAAAATGCGTTTTCGGCGTACCAGCTGGAAAGCTGCTGGGCTTCATCGTATTCGGTAGAGGAATTGAAGCAAACCCAGCCAAGATCCGAGCTCTGTCACAGCTAGATATCCCAAAAGACCTCAAGCAAATACAAAAATTGACTGGATGCATGGCGGCTCTGAGCCGCTTTATCTCCCGTCTAGGAGAAAAGGCATTGCCCCTCTATCGCCTCCTTAGGCGCACCGAACACTTCGAGTGGACGGATGCTGCCACCGCCGGACTCAAAGAAATAAAGGCCATATTGGCAACAAATCCGGTCCTGGCTGCGCCCAACCTGGGCGAACCAATGTTGTTATACATCACAGCAACGCATCAAGTTGTAAGCGCGGTACTCGTCGTCGAACGAGAGACAGAAGGGCATAAATTCCCTCTTCAAAAACCAGTATACTACGTATCCACTGTGTTAACCCCCTGCAAGTCCCGTTACCCGCACTATCAGAAGATAGCATATGCGGTGTTCATGGCATCCTGGAAGCTCCGACACTACTTTCAAGAGTGTTCGATAACAGTGGCCTCTGAAGTACCACTTAACGACATTATAAACAACCGCGACGCGACGGGAACGATTGCAAAATGGGCCATTGAGCTCTTACCATTTGATATAACTTACAAACCTCGGCGAGCTATAAAGTCACAAGTTTTGGCTGACTTTGTCGCTGAATGGACCAAAGCCGAACTCCCTAAAGAGTACGGCGCATACTATAATTGGATTATGCACTTCGACGGCTCTAAAATGTTAGCCGGATTGGGGGCTGGTGTCGTATTGACGTCCCCGACCGGGGACATAGTCCAATATGTACTTCAGATAATGTACACAGACTCCAACAATGTAGCCGAATACGAGGCCCTTTTACATGGTCTCCGGATGGCAATCTCCATGGGCATTCAACGCCTAGAGGTGCGCGGGGATTGAAACCTCGCAATATCCCAAATAAACGGAGACTTTGACGCCAAAGATCCAAAAATGGCAGCATATCGCAACGCTGTCCTAAAAATGTCAGCCCAGTTTGAAGGACTTGAATTCCATCACGTAGCCCGGGATAATAACCAAGCAGCCGACGTACTGGCACGCATCGGCGCAAAACGCGACACTGTCCCTCCTAACATCTTCCTGGAACGGCTCTTCAAGCCATCCGTACTATGGGAAGAGGAGTCCGGAAATAACAAACCGGAACAAGCCGCACCAACCGGCGATTCAGCCGATGACATAACACCTTCAGCCCACGACATAATGGCAGTAATTGCCCCGTGGACAGAACCATTCCTCGCCTACTTGCTTAGGCAGGAGCTTCCCGAAGACCAAAATGAGGCCCGCTGCATTGTCCGGCGATCTAAAGCCTACAAGGTCTATGAGGGAGAACTTTATAAGAAAAGCACAACCGGAGTCCTTCAAAGGTGTATCTCCGAAGAGGAAGGGCGAAACCTCCTGGCTGAAATTCATGCCGGACTAGGCGGACACCACGCCGCAGCTCGGGCCCTTGTAGGAAAGGCATTCCGTACAGGATTTTATTGGCCGACGGCCCGAGCAGATGCTCAGGACTTAGTCCAAAGATGCGTCGGTTGTCAGCTCTTTGCTAATCAGAGCCATATGCCACCCACCGCCCTCAAAACTATACCCATTACCTGGCCGTTCGCGGTCTGGGGGCTTGACATGGTTGGACCACTTAAAGGGGGAACCCACAAGCAAAGGTACCTATTGGTCATGGTGGATAAATTCACCAAATGGATAGAGGCCAAGCCAGTTAAAACGGCAGAGTCCGGACCAGTGATAGACTTTATATCCGGGGTAGTACACCGTTATGGTGTCCCCCACAGCATCATCACCGATAACGGCACGAACTTCACGGCCGATGAGGTTAAATCATGGTGCAAAAATATGGGCATCAAGCTCGATTACGCTTCAGTCTATCATCCTCAAACCAACGGTCAAGTGGAACGAGCAAATGGTCTAATAATGAGCGGCATCAAACCCAGACTAGTGCGGTCCCTTACGAAATCTGACACGCACTGGGTAGAGGAGCTCGACTCCGTACTCTGGGGGCTGCGGACAACGCCTAACCGTACTACCGGATTCACACCATTTTTATGGTATACGGCGCAGAAGCAGTTTTGCCCTGCGACATAATTCATGACTCACCTCGAGTGCGCATGTACGAAGAAAGAGAAGCCGAGTTCGATCGGCAGGACAGCTTGGACGCATTGGAGGAAGAACGCGACGTCGCCAAGGCTCGTTCCGCATTCTATCAGCAGCAGGCTCGAAGATACCAAAGCAGAGAAGTACGGGCCAAGACTTACAACGTTGGCGAACTGGTTCTACGCCTGCCGGACAAGAAAAAGGACAAGCTCAAGCCCAAATGGGAAGGCCCCTTCATCATCGATCAAGTCCTGACCGGCGGAGCGTACCGTCTACGAAATGCGTCGGATAACCGACTCGAGCCGAACCCATGGAACGCGGCCCGCCTCCGAAGATTCTATGCCTAGCGCCGGACTAAGAGTTCGTCCCTTTCCCCCCGTCCAATTTTTTTTACTTCAGCTGCCTTTTGTTTATCTTTTTCTTCTCAACCCTATTCATCCAAGCCTTAAAGGGCCTACTTGCGCAATGTTCGCGCGCAATTGATGTGCTATCCGCACTCATTATACCTGGGGGCTTCTTTACCAGAAGCTTAATTATAAGGGCTTCATGCCCAGCACATGTGTCAAGCCTCCACATGTACCTTTTATTCACCATTATATGCATCGATATGACTTAAGTTTTGGCCAAGCTGGGTTGCCTGGCTCCTGTGCTTACCCCTACGTTCCCGATTGTTCGGCTAGGAGGTAAAGGGAGCACCTCTGCGATTGTTACTGCCGGGTCAGCCGGATGTGTACCTCAGACTGGGTGAAGCCGAAAGCTAGCGTTCTTAAGGGAATATTCGGTCGGTGACTTAAAAGATGATTTTTTATCCACTTATTTATCTGCCCCCAGATGTTTTTCTGCTTTTTTCGCAGTCCGGACATGCACTTTAGGGCATGCCACCCCCAGAGGAAAGGAACCCTTAACGGAACTATTCTCCCTGGAAGATGTTTCTTACTACCCATGTAATATAACATAACTAGTTGGGCACTTGTCTGATAAAGCACTAATGACCCCTACGCCTGGTCTCCATGCATACCCCGGTTGTTTCATAACCGAGAAGGTATTCGGACACACTCCGGACTCTAGGGTCCCGAGGTCGAAGCGAAAAGGTCGGCAAAGACAAACGATCTACAATCCGGCTAGAAGGCATTTTATATGTCATTTTATAATACATTGTCAAATCGACTGATTGTATTCTTCCTCAATCCCGTCTAACAGGTTGTCTAATTTACAGTCCTGTTGGGAAAATTTAGCGGCCAACTCTACTTGGCCGTATACTAAACTCACAGGGATCTCCTTCCCATCGGGCCCCACAGGTCCGACTTCGGCCATGTGGTTGGGATCCGCCTTCTTGTACCGCGTCTTTACCATGGCCCAGGCCTCCCTGGCACCTTGGCGGCAGGCCGAAATCTTCCATAAATGGAAGCGCTGCCGCACTCCCTGAAGCTTCTCCGCAAGCTCCCCAAGACCCTCGGGTAAGGAGAAGGCTGGCCATAAAGCCTGGATGACGCTCATTGCCTGCCGAACTCGTTCGATCAGTTGCAACAATTCGGGAAGTTGATCACCCGTTGATACGGGCATCTCCTCCGCAGGGCGACCTGTGAGCATACCTGCAGACATATTCTGTCAAATTGACTTCCTCGCCGAACTCTTCTTTTCAAAGGAGTTCGCTCAAGCACTTACTATAGATGCCGCGACGAAGCCGCTGATTCTCCTTAACGGAGCCCGACAGCTCGGCCCGAACGCCTTTCAGCTCTTCTCCAAGCTGGGCATGGGCATGCTGGAGCTTGTTCCTTTCATGCTGCACCTTATGCAGCACCCTCTCGCCGGCCTTTAGCTGGCGCAGAAGTTCTTGCCTGTCCGGATCTTGTCCGGCAGCACCTGCAACGTCATTTTTTAGACTTGCGCAAAGGCCAAACGCTACTTATCTTTCTAAAATAACGCGTTACCAGGAGAGGTCCCTGCGTTTCCTCCTGCGCCAGAGAGTGCGGCCTCAAGTTGGGCCTTGCACTCTTGCAGCTCCTGAGACAGTTGGGTATTCTTCTCGGTAAGATCCTACGTTTCATATGATCCTTAAATCAGTTAATATAACTACTTTAAGTCTCGGGGGCTACTGGCATATACAACTATTAAATTCTCTTACCCGTATGTCTTTTACATACTGCTCCGTGGCTCTGGTAAAACCATCTTGAGCAGCACGAAGGTGCGCGTCCCCCGTGTTAAAGGCATTCAACGCCTCGGGGGAGAAGCACGCGTCACGAAATACTGTCCGGCGGCGCCTGTGATTCAGGGCACTCTCCACCTCAGACTTGGTGGCGGACAGTCTGTCGGCATCCTCCGTCGGAGGAACGTCCGGCTCGCGCCTTGCGCTCGCCTCCCCCTCCAGACCAGGTGCTGGAGCCTGGCTGGTAGAGGTTGGATTGGCAACCTCCACGCCCGCAGTCCGGCGGACGCTTTTTTCCCTACAAAAGTCATGAGCACTCAAACGCTTCCTAGGAACGTTGCTCTAAATAATGAATTGTGAGCTACACCTTTGCGGCGACGTTTCAGTCCGCGCCGCGCTCCTCTTCCGCCTACTGGTCCGGACTGGCCTTTGTTGGCCAGCCACCGCGGGCTCGGCTTCTCGCCCTAGGGGCGCCTCCTGCACAGCGCCATCGTATACGGTGGTCAGAAATAAGCAAGGAAGGAATGACGGTGTCAGGACTTCGGTCGCAATCACCTGGGAAGCCGGATATAGTCCGGGATAGTCGGCCGTGATGGCGACTAAAGCATTGTCCATGCTGAGCTGGTGGAACACCCCGTCGATTAGCTCCACCATTATGTCCGGATCCTCTTCGGAGGCCGGATCCCGGGATCTCTCTGGATCCTCGGGTTGCGGAGCTGGACTTAGCATGTCCTCCACGATCCGGCGCAGCTCCTGCGTCGAAAGAAGAACACAATATAAGAAACTTAAGTTTCAAAAAGCATGGGTCGGGCATGCAGAGTGTTCGCTTACCCAAGGCCGGGGATTATTCATGGAGAACCCATTTAACGGGTTCGTCCGAAGGAAATCCTCCTTCTCCCCCTTATACAGGCCGGACAGGATCGTCACCAGATCTTCGACCGAATCCGGCCCTTTGCGGCCATGACGGGTGGCATCGTCCTCCCCGTTGAAATCCCACATGGGGTGGCCCCTGTATTGTAGTGGCTGCACCCCCCGCATAATGCATGTTGCCATGACTCCAATCATGGTCAACCCGGCATGGGCCAGTAACCTTATTCGGCCCATCAAATAATGGACGCTCTTGTCTTCCTCCAGTTGGGGGCTCCGCGGACGCCAACTAAGGCGTTTCTTCAGAGGAGCATTGCTGAACTCCGGGAGGCCGATCCGAACAGGGTCCGACAGCGGAGCGTCTTCTATATAAAACCATTCCGAAGGCCAGTCTTCGGACGCCTTCTTAGGGGTTCCGGATGGATATCCGGTCCCGGCAATGCGCCATATTTCGGCGCCGCCCACTTGATATATGGACCCCTCGTGAGAGCGGGGTACAAGGCAGAACAACCTCTTCCACAGCGCGAAGTGGGGCTCGACGCCCAGGAATAGCTCGCAAAGAGCTACGTAACCCGCAATATGCAGGATTGAGGCGGGCGTGAGGTGATGAAGCTGGAGTCCGTAGAACTCCAGGAGCCCGCGGAGGAATGGATGTACAGGAAATCCGAGCCCCCTTATCAGATAGGGGACGAAGCATACCCGCTCCCCTTTGTTGGGATTTGGGGTAACCTCCGCTTGCTTCCCACCTTTGTAGGTGGCCAGCCCGGCTCGAACCGGAACCATGAAGGCCGGAGGGAGATATCCCCCCGCTTGGAGCTTCACCAGCTCGTTGTGCGGAACAGAGCATCTCCTCCAATCTCCTGGCAAAGGGCTGGGAGCGCGAGAAGAGGAGCCGCGTTGACGGTCCATGATGGAATGGATTCTTGGTCGAAAGCGCTCCGATGAGTATTTGCGGGAGGAAGATGGTGATTTGGATCTGGATTCTTGCCTCCCTTATAGGCAGATTATTCGCACAACTAGGGGGTAAAACATAAAAGACACCCTGGCTTTTCACATTCGCGCGACGCGTGGAAGAAGGCCATTATTGGGCGTGGAAGCCAAGACGCGCAACATTGATGAGGAAGCCGGACACTGTTCGGCAGGTACGTAGAACTTGAAGGAGAACCCGCCTTGCAACGCCGAAGACTACACACATGCTGGACTTATCGTCATTGAAGCCTGGTTCGGGGGCTACTGAGGGAGTCCCGGATTAGGGGGTGTCCGGATAGCCGGACTACCATCATCGGCCGAACTATCATCGGCCGGACTATCATCATCGACCGGACTCCAAGACTATGAAGATACAAGATTGAAGACTTCATCCCGTGTCCGGATGGGACTTTCCTTGGCATGGAAGGCAAGCTTGGTGATACAGATACGTAGATCTCCTACCATTGTAACCGACTCTATGTAACCCTAGCCCTCTCCGGTGTCTATATAAACCGGATGGCTCTAGTCCGTAGGACACAACAACAACCATTACAATCATACCATAGGCTAGCTTCTAGGGTTTAGCCTCCTTGATCTCGTGGTAGATCCACTCTTGTAAACATGCACAATATCAATATCAATCAAGCAGGACGTAGGGTTTTACCTCCATCAAGAGGGCCCGAACCTGGGTAAAACATCGTGTCCCTTGTCTCCTGTTACCATCCGCCTAGACGCACAGTTCGGGACCCCCTACCCGAGATCCGCCGGTTTTGACACCGACATATGTGCATTGATTTCAAGCATATCAATCGGGCCTGCCCGAAAGATCACTTCCCTCTCCCTCGCATCGATCAGATTGTTGACTCGACTGCGGGGTGTGAGCGCTTGTCTTTCTTAGATGCGTATTCTAGATACCATCAGATCCGACTGTATGGCCCCGATGAAATAAAAACAGCCTTCATCACCCCATTCGGGTGCTTTTTCTATGTCACCATGCCTTTTGGTTTGAAAAATGCCGGAGCCACATTCATGAGAATGATTCAGAAGTGCCTGCTCACTCAAATCAGTCAGAATGTGGAAGCGTACATGGATGACATTGTGGTCAAGTCTCGCAAAGGTTCCGACCTATTGACTGACCTTGCAGAAACCTTTGCCAACCTGAGGAGGTACGATATCAAGCTTAATCCGTCAAAATGCACGTTCGGAGTTCCAGGAGGAAAATTACTCGGTTTTCTCGTTTCCGAACGAGGGATCGACGCCAATCCAGAAAAAGTTGATACCATCCTCCGAATGAAATGCCCCGTGCGAGTGCATGACGTTTAGAAGCTGACTGGTTGTCTGGCTGCCCTGAGTCGATTCATTTCTCGTCTCGGTGAAAAGGCCTTGCCTCTTTACCGACTGATGAAGAAGTCTGATAAGTTCGAGTGGACTGATGAAGCTGATGCAGCGTTTGCAGAGCTCAAAACCCTGCTTTCCACCCAGTCGGCGCTCGCTGCACCAATCAGCAAAGAGCCTTTACTGCTTTACATTGCAGCCACTGGACAAGTTGTCAGCACAGTACTCACGGTCGAGTGAGAAGAAGAAGGAAAAGCTTACAAGGTTCAACGCCCAGTCTATTATCTCTCTGAAGTTTTGACTCCATCCAAGCAACGATACCCACATTATCAGAAGCTTGTCTATAGAATATACATGACCATGAAGAAGGTTGCGCATTATTTCTCTGACCACTCCATTACAGTCGTCAGCGATGCGCCACTATCCGAAATTCTGAATAACAGAGACGCAACTGGTCGAGTGGCAAAATGGGCGATTGAACTCCTTCCACTAGATATCAAGTTCGAGGCAAAGAAGGCCATCAAGTCCCAAGCAATTGCAGATTTCCTTGCCGAGTGGATTGAGCAGCAATTGCCAACTCAAGTTCACTCGGAGCATTGGACTATGTTCTTTGATGGCTCCAAGATGCTGAATGGTTCAGGCGCTGGAGTAGTTTTGGTATCCCCCCGCGGATACAGGCTTAGTTATGTTCTCCAGATTCATTTTGATTCCTCCAATAACGAAGCCGAATATGAAGCACTTCTATACGGGTTGCGTATGGCCATTTCACTCGGCGTCCGTCGCCTTATGGTCTACAGCCACTCAGATTTGGTGGTTAATCAAGTGATGAAGGAATGGGATGTCAGGAGCCCGGCCATGACTGGTTATTGCAATGCAGTGAGAAAGCTGGAGAAGAGGTTTGAAAGTTTGGAGCTCCACCATATACCCCGACTGAAAAATCAAGCTGCAGATGAGTTGGCCAAGATAGGTTCAAAGAGAGAGGCCATTCCCCGAAACGTGTTTCTAGAACATATTCATTCACCTTCAGTTCAGGAAGATCCTTTCACCGAAGAGTCACCGCAGCCCAAGAGTGCCACAGATCCGACTGAAGTTGAAATCCCAGCCGTGGTCGACTTAGTCATGGAGGTTTTGGTCATCAATCCCGACTAGACAGTGCCATACATTGCTTACATTCTTAGGAAGGAACTCCCAGAGGATGAAGAAGAGGCTCGACAGATCGTCCGACGGTCTAAAGCCTTTACGGTGATAATAGGACAGTTGTTCAGAGAAAGTGTAACTGGGGCCTGCCAGAAGTGCATCACGCTAGAAGAAGGCCGAATGATCCTCAACGATATTCACTTGGGGACCTGTGATCACCATGCGTCCTCTCGGACCATCGTAGCCAAAGCATACCGAGCCGGATTCTACTGGCCACGCGCTAACGAGATGGCAAAGGAAATAGTGGACAAGTGTGAAGGTTGTCAGTTTTATTCCAACATGTCCCACAAACCTGCATCAGCTCTGAAGACTATTCCACTCGTCTGGCCTTTCGCTGTTTGGGGACTGGACATGGTTGGACCTCTGAGGACAGGCATGAGTGGATTTACTCATGTGCTGGTAGCAGTCGGCAAGTTCACCAAATGGATTGAAGCCAAGCCCATCAAAAGCCTTGAAGCAAGCACCGCCGTGAGTTTCATCAGAGAACTTATATTCAGATATGGCGTCCCACACAACATCATCACGAATAACGGCTCGAACTTCGATTCTGAAGAGTTCAAAGCCTGTTGTACCTCCCAAGGCATGAGGGTCGATTACGCTTCGGTCGCCCATCCCTAGTCGAATGGGCAAGCTGAGTAAGCGAATGGATTGATTCTCAAAGGGCTGAAGCCTCGGTTAATGCGTGACCTCAAGCACGCGGCAGGGGCTTGGGTCGACGAGCTCCCGTCGGTGCTTTGGGGGCTGAGGACAACCCCCAATCGGTCGACTGGATGGACTCCATTCTTTTTAGTCTACGGAGCCGAAGCCGTTTTGCCGAGCGATTTGCTCCACAACACTCCCCGAGTTGAACTCTTCTCAGAAGAAGAAGCAGAGCAAGCTCGACAAGATGCGGTCGACCTCCTAGAGGAGGAAAGAGAGATGACCTCGATCCGATCGACCATTTATCAGCAAGACTTACATCGATTCCATGCCAGGTCGTGCATTCCAGGAAGGGGACTTGGTCCTCCGAGTGGATTAACAGAAGCCACACAAGCTCGCCCCTGCTTGGGAAGGCCCTTTCATCATCACCAAGGTGCTTCACAATGGAGCGTACCGTCTCTTCAATGTCGAATACAATAAAGATGAGCCGCGCGCCTGGAATGCGGATCTGCTCCGCCCTTTCTATTCTTAAATATTTAGACTGATCAGATGTAATAAGAAATACCTTTTAGTTTGACTATCAAAAGACATAATTTACTTCTTCCGAATGATTGTTGTTTATTTCTTTTGTCCACATTACCTTAGCCGCGAATCTACTTCGCCTAAGACGAAGTGATAAAAATCCTACCGAGTGACGAGTCTGCCTCTCACTCGGGGGCTTAGCTACAGCCCAGTGCTCGCCTAAGTGATAAAAATCCTACCGAGTGGTGGGTTTGCCTCTCACTCGGGGGCTTAGCTGCAGCCCAGTGCTCGCCTAAGTGATAAAATCCTACCGAGTGGTGAGTCTGCCTCTCACTCGGGGGCTTAGCTGCAGCCCAGTGCTTGCCTAAGTGATAAAAATCCTACCGAGTGGTGAGTCCGCCTCTCACTCGGGGGCTTAGCTGCAGCCCAGTGCTCGCCTAAGTGATAAAAATCCTACCGAGTGGTGAGTATGCCTCTCATTCGGGGGCTTAGCTGCAGCCCAGTGCTCGCCTAAGTGATAAAAATCCTACCGAGTGGTGAGTCTGCCTCTCACTTGGGGGCTTAGCTGCAGCCCAGTGCTCGCCTAAGTGATAAAAATCTTACCGAGTGATGAGTCTGCTTCTCACTCGGGGGGCTTAGCTGCAGTCCAGTGCTTGCCTAAGTGATAAAAATCCTACCAAGTGATGAGTCTACCTCTCACTCGGGGGCTTAGCTACAGCCCAGTACTCGCCTAAGTGATAAAAATCCTACCAAGTGGTGAGCAAACCTCCCACTCGTAGGCTTAGCTGCAGTACAATACTCGCCTAAGTTTGAAAAATCCTACCGAGTGGTGAGCAGACCTCTCACTCGGGGGCTTAGCTGCAGTCTTGTACTCGCCTAAGTTCAAAAAAATCCTACCGAGTGGAGAGCGATCCTCCCACTCGGAGGCTTTGCTGCAGTCTCGTACTCGTCTAAGTTTGAAAAAATCCTACCGAGTGGAGAGCAATCCTCCCACTCGGAGTCTTAGCTGCAGTCCCGTACTCACCTAAGTTTGAAAAAATCCTACCGAGTGAAGAGCAATCCTCCCACCCGGAGGCTTAGTTGCAGCACAGTGCTCGCCTAAGTTTTGAAAAACCTTACCGGGTGGTTGACAGGAACGTCAAGACCATTGCTGAGTGCCTTGCTGATGAGCTGGTCAATGTTACTCAAGGATCACCCGATCGGTCGACTGGAACATCAAGACCATTGCTGAGTGCCTTGCTGATGAGCTGATCAATGTTACTCAAGGATCGCTCAATCGGTTGACTGGAACGTCAAGACCATTGTTGAGTGCCTTGCTGGTGAGCTGGTCAATGCTACTCAAGGATCACCCGATCGGTCGACTGGAACGTCAAGACAATTGCTGAGTGCCTTGCTGATGAGCTGATCAATGTTACTCAAGGATCACCCAATCGGCCGACTGGAACGTCAAGACTGTGGCTGAGTGCCTTGCTGATGTGCCGACCGATGCTCCTCGAGGATCGCCCTATCAGACGATTGGCCATTCTTTTCCAGAAGCTGCATCAGGCAAACGGACAACAATTCAAGAGAAAAATGAATTTCATTCGAAGACAGATGCAATATATGAGGTGATAAATCCAAAGTTTCTTAACCGCAGAATAAAATGCTCGGGCATCAGGCCCAAAGGAGTTTTAACGGTTACATATCCACTCGGCATTCCGAGGCAAATAAATGCGATGGCATAATGTTTTTTAATCACTCGGCGGGAGAAGGGCTGGCCGGGTCGCAGAAGCTGTCAAGATCGATGCTATCGGCGATGCGAGTGGCTGCCTCGAGGAAAGTGTCCATGAAGTCCCGGAAGGAGTGCTTCTTAGTGTTCGCCACTTTGAGAGCTGCCAGCTTGTCTTCCTTAGCCTCCTTGTAGTGCACTCGGACCAAAGACAAGGCGATGTCAACACCACAGCGGGCAGAAGATTTCTTCCACTCTTGCACTCGGTCTGTGATCTAATTTAGCCGAGTCATCAAGGACTCGAGGTCTTGAGACATTTTCGCCTGAGGCTAGAGTTCGGCTTCCACTCGGGCCATCGCCGCCTTCAGCCGAGCCAGATAGTCGACTGCATCGTCCAAGCGCGATTCTAGTCGAAGCAAGTTCATCGCAACTTCATCTTTCATGGGACAGTTGATAGGGTCGAGACCTGTCTCGACCCATCCAGTTTCAGCCTCAAAGTCCTGACAGAGTTCTGCTTCATCACAACAAACAATGAGTCGACAGTATTGCAAATCTCAGTCGACGACAGTTATCTAACTAAACAGACATACCTTCAAGCTTCAAGACAAGCTTCGCCGCAAGTTGTTCCAAATGAAACTCTAGCTTGCCAGTCTTGGTCCTGAGACCCTCAACTTCAACGGTCAGGTTCTCCTTGTCCTTCCTCAGTTGTTCGACTTCACGATTGGCGTCCGAGACAGCCATCTTCAATGTTGCGTTCTCGTCGTCCAACTTGCCGACTGAAGCCAGCTTCTCATCCGCAAGCTTCGTCTTCTCGCGTGCTTCCTTCTGGGCAGCTGCCAGATCCAAATCCTTCTGCTCCAAAGCTTCCTTCATCCTCTCTAAAGAAACAACACTCTTCAGACGGGACTGAAGTTGGCGATTTTCACTACGCACATCTGTTTGTGTGAATTCACTCGGTTCAAAGAGACTGAAAGAAAAACCAGTGCGAGCGTGAAGCTACAAAGCAAACAAAATGGCCGAGTGATTACCTCCCATGATGGTTGTTTCTTCTTGAGCATTCTTCAGATTCTTCTTCGCAAGTTCAAGGTCAAGTTCAACACTTATATGCTTCTTTTTTAATTCAGTGAGCCGAGCTCCAAGATCACAAGACCTCTGCAGATAGAAAGACAGACATGTCAGTCGACACATATAAGCGATAGTGAAGGAGAAGAATTACTCTAAGACTACTGCCGAATCAAATATTTAACAGTAGTCTCGGGGACTACACCCAGTGGATGCACTTAGCGTGCCCCCACTGGATCAGATCAATACTCAGCGAGAGTTCAAAAAAAAGAGCCAGAGAGATCAATACTCATCAGACCTCAGTCGACTGCCAGCAGCCGACCGTGGTCTCGGGGACTACACCCAGTGGGTGCACTCGACGTGCCCCCACTGATTCGGAAAGTGCAAAATTGAAGATTTCTTGAGTTCTAAATGAAGGAACACCTAGTGGGTGATCAGATATAAAGCAACGTTCAAAAGTTCAGTTGGAAGTTTACTGACCTGGACATTGGTCTAAAGGGCAGTGCTGGCATTGTAGGCTATCTGAATAGCTTCATGCATCACTTTCACCTGCTCCATGACAAGATTCGCCTGGCGAAGAGCTTCCCTAGCGGCACCCGGTGAGTCGTCCGGAGTTTGATATGTAGCAAAGAGGGATGGCTCCAGAGGGGTCGAAGTAGTTGCCGGGTCGGATGAGTGGAGTTGCACCGGTGCAGCAGGCGTCTGCGCAGTCGACCCCGACGGACGATCAGTCGTCAACGGGTTAGCAAATGTGACGTTAGTCCGAACTATCACCTCAAGTGCCAGTGTCGACTGAGGGATTTGGACTTCAAGTCTCCTCCTACTTGAACCTCCACTCTTCTTCTTCCTCTCCTGTAGAGGCACTTCTTCTTCTTCGTCATTAGGAAGCACAATGATGTCTTGCGGAGCTACATAAGAAGAGAAGTATCAAATTTTCAGTCAATCGACCACCCACTCAGTTAAACAGAACTGGGTTGGATGAACTTACCAGCTCGTGAGGTGGCTTCTTCGTCTCCTGGTGCCTTGTCAACGTCCATGTCAGTGGCAGCAGAGGCGGGACTAGAAGGACACAAGAATTAGTCAGTCGGATCGAGAAAACCTTCAGTCGACTTACGGAAACGCAAACAAGATACCCACCCTAAGGCAACGGGGACGTCCATCTTGATTCGCGGCAATGTCTTCCAGGTCTTGGAGGGGGCAACTTTAGGCTGCTTGGCCACCTTCTCTGTCGGCTCCGGAGTCGACGTCCGAGTGCGCTTCTGGGTAGTGACACTCGGAGCCACACTATTCACACGACCGCCGGACGGATCGTGTTGCTGTTTGGATCGACACTCAGAGCGCGGCGGTGAGTTGACCTCTTCCTCCTCGTCTGATTCCTCGCTCTCCTCCTCCTCCTCTTCTTCCGGGGATTCCCACTCTCCACTCTCCCCTGCACTGCCCTCCCCCTCCTAGTCCGGCACCAAGGCCTGTTCGCCGTTGGGCATTGAGTGCATCTCAGTGAATACCTGCAAAGCAAATCGATCAAAACAAGAGTCAGCCAACATCAAGTACAGTCGGAACGCAAGCGGAAAATAGTCGGAACGGAGAATGTACCTTGTCGGGTGGGTTGTCACTTCCGAAAGGGACAACTCTCCTGGATCCTCTAGGGTTGTCTTGATTGCCCGTGATACCCTTCAACCACAAGGCCATGGTGTCGAGCGTCACTTCTTCTGGATGGACCCGAGCGGTGTCATCCGGTTCGGAATACAACCACATCGGGTGATCACGGGCCTGAAGAGGCTGGATACGCCGACTGAGGAACACCTCTAGCAAGTCCAAGCCAGTGACACCATCATTGATGAGCTGGACCACTCGGTCTACTAACATCCTCGTCTCCATGGTCTCAGCAGCAGTAACCTTCAGTGGAGCAGGAGTCTGGACACGGTCGAATGAAAAAGGAGGAAGAACGGTCGACTGACCTGGAGCCACAACGTCCTGGCAGTAGAACCAGGACGATTGCCAACCCCTAACGGATTCAGGGAGGGTCACAGCAGGGAAAGCACTCCTATTTCTCTTTTGGATACCTAGGCCCCCGCACATCTGGATAACGTGGGTCTTCGAGTCACTCGACTTCGCCTTCTTAACCGACTGAGAACGAATGGTGAAGATGTGTTTGAAGAGACCCCAGTGCGGTCGACACCCTAAGAAGTTCTCGCACATCGACACAAATGCGGCTAGATACGTGATGGTGTTGGGGGAAAAGTGGTGGAGCTGTGCCCCGAAGAAGTTCAAAAACCCACGGAAGAAAGGGTGCGGAGGAAGCGAGAAGCCCCGGTCGACATGAGTGGCAAGCAAGACACACTCACCCGGTCGAGGTTGTGGCTCCGTCTCCCCCTTCGTCAGCCTAGCTGCCCCCTTTGCAATCAGCCCGGACTCCTCCAGGTTGGCCAGATCCTCCTGCCGAATCAAAGACCGGATCCAATCGCCTTGGATCCAACCCGGCGACAACCCTGAGTGCGATGATGATCCACGGCTCGGTTTCTTGCTCTTCGCCGCCCCCGTCGCCTTCTTAGCATGCTCTAGCGCCGCCGTCTTGTCCTTCACCATGGTGAGAAAGCGGCGGTATCGGAGGCGGAGGCGCTTGACGTGGCGGAGGAACAAAGAAGAAAGAAGAAGAGGCAGGCGTGCACAGTGCAAGCGCCCCGGCCCCGTCGCCTTATAAAGGATCACTTCCGAGTGACTGATGCGTGGGGCCGGGCAATCCTGTCAAATCCTGCTACAGTTGCGCACAGCGAACGTGGCAAAAAAGGCGACGTGATGATTGAGGCGTCGCTGCTTATCCGGGCCCCCCTTTTTCGGCGCCCTCTTGCCCGCACGCTCCCCCAAAATTTCGTATCCCGCGGAATCCAGGATCCCCCGCGGGCAATCGCGCCCGAGATCTCGCACTCCAACGCAACACTCGATGCATGAGGTCACTAGTTCAATCGACAGCTCTCTGAATGGATCAAGGCAACCGAGTCGACACCGAAGTACCAACGCAGGCGTTCAGTCTAGCAAGAAACACTCGCGGAGACACAAAGCTCGAGACAAGTCCAACTTTGTCTTACTTTCCTCTCACACCTTAATCCATTCGGGGGCTACTGACGAGGATATAGACCCAGGGTAGGGTCATAGGCTCGACCTATACGTCCTACCCAAGGTCACTACCTTGTAAGACGAAAATACCAAGAGTCAACAAAAGAGCGCCAGTCAAGTACATCGAGTGCAATCCACTCGACGGTCACATCACTCGACGGTCACTACCTACCGTCACTCGACCATAAGGAAGGCCACTCGACCATATCGAAGACCGGGAGTCGGAAGAGCACGCAACGGTCAGATATTTACTCCTTAGTCTTCATGAGCATTAAGAGTACTTAATGCTGGCGTTACCAGTAACGCCCCTTAGTTTATGTACATTAGTTCCCTTGTAATGGAGACGAGCTGGGGTCCTGGCGTACTCTATATAACCACCCCCTCCTCTGGCACAAGGGTTCGCACCCCCTGTAACACAAGACACATAATCCAATCGACCGCCTCCGAGCACCAAGACGTAGGGCTATTACTTCCTCCGAGAAGGGCCTGAACTCGTAAACCTCGTGTGTACATCTTCGCCATAGCTAAGATCTTGCTTCTCCATTCCTACCCCCTTTCTACGGTCAGACCTAGAACCACGACAGCCACCTTTAATGTTGAAGCCTTGGAGAGCATCATCTAGAATATTCATTATGTGGGTGTAGTCCTTTTTCTCGTAGTCTCTGGAAGGGTCAAAATACACGGCGTGGGAGACTCGCGGGTAAAGAACGATAAGGACGACGCGCCCGTTGCTACGGGGAAAAGACACCTCAAATTATTCTCCATATGAGCGAGAAGGAATGATTGAAATGTACGAAAGGGTTGTCCAGAACTGACTTACTTTGGACGATAAGGCAGGAGGACAATTTCCTGGTCCTTATTCTGTACCATGAAGTTTTGGAGGTAGTCCCTAGCAGTTTCACGCCCAAAGTTGCTGAGACTCAAGAAAGACTCATGCATGTAGTACGGATCCGCCACACAGATTTGCGAGACTTCTTCACTCTTCATGACGGAGCTCATATGTAGCGCAAAAAGGCGGACGATTGTAAAATCGAGCCGCCTTGTCAGAAACACCTCAAAGATATGGTCAAACCGTAGGAAGAACACCTCCGCAGGCCGTGTGTCAACGTAGCACTTCCCCTCAGGCACTCAAGCCGCGTATGTCGGATATCCTGGATCCTTTGAGGCTAGTAGGCTTTTCTCAGTCAACAGCACATGGTCGTGCAGTCTCCTGAGATCCCCTGATAGTGCCTCCAGCGGGTTTCGGCGGTAGCATCGGCTTGCCCGCGAGATGGAACATGGCCGCACCTTTCACGGGTACACGCTCTTCAGAATCCATCGTCTGGCTGATATGTGCTCCGGCTTGTTTGGAGGCAGTTATCTTCCCCGATCTCTTCCTCTCCTTTTTCTTGGGCACACCTTCCAGACCCTTCCTTAACCCTTGCCCAGGGTTCCCGGGCTAAGCACTGTACGACCCCCGGCTAGTTGAGCCTGTGTTGAGGCGGCATCTTAAGGTGTGTCCTGTGAGGAATTCATGAAGAGAGACTTTTTGCAATCCTTCCAACGACCTTCCTGCCCGGGCATATCATCCATATCCTCATTAGCATGCTGATAGCCCGATTCGTCATATGGTTGACTCATCATATCTATGTCACAGTCATACGCGTTTGTATTGAGGAAACCCATAGGGTCGACCTCTGTCTTATCATCCATTCTCTGTTCTACAAGACCGATTACATCAGCTAGTACTATTGCACCCCCTTCATCACGTCGTCTGCCGCTCTCACCCGGCACTACAGGAGCTGGTAATTGCGTAGGCGGGGTGGTGGTCTTCGCACATGCTTGTTGATGTGGTTATTGGTGTGCTCTCGGCCGGCTCCAGACGAATAAGATTCTTCGGCCATAGCAGCACCCAACCCTTGCAGCTTCCAATCCGCGGCGGGGTCTCGTCGTCCTCTCCCACATGTTGTACTGGAGGAGGCAAAGCCTCGTGCCCCGATTTCACACTGGATAAGCTAACCCTGAAGTGCCCAGCAGGGATCGGCTGGTTGTGGAAGGTAGGTTACAAGGGGTTCATTGTGATGCCCGGATACTTAAGCTACAGTAATCCCCTACTAATGATGCTAGGTCATCACATTACTGTTGCTAATCCTCCCGTTGATCCAAGGCCTAATTCAAATTAAGATCCAAAATTCTAATTTCTCAAACATGCAAAATAAAATGTGCAAACTATGGCAAATATGTCATAAGTATTATTGGTGAAGAACCCAATTTTTAATAAAAGGTTTAAGTGTTCCAAAATGAATAAAATAGTAGCTAAAACATTTAATTAAATGCCTTTTAAATAATAAAATTATTCAAAGTGTTTTATCATTTCACCAAACCTTTTTATGGCAGCTCTAAATATTGTAAGGTAATTATGAGGCACAATTCCATATTTTACAAAAGTATTTATGTGGCCTTGCAATTTGCAAAAAGAGAAAAAACAATAGAAAATATAAAAAGAACAGGAGCCCCCCCTCGCCGGGCCTTGGCCCAGCCAACTGGCCACCCCAGCCAGGCCGGCCAGCCCGCCTAAGACCATCCCCAACCTCCTGTTCACCCGCGTCACCATGGAGCACGCACGCCCGCACACGTCTCCGATCTCCACGCGTCGCCCATCTCGCGATGCCCCGACGAGGATAAGGCCAACTCCTCTCTCCCCTTGGAAACCCTAGTCCCCACTCATCCCCAATCCCCCCACTCGCTTTTCTTTCCCCGCGCAAAATTGCCGTAGTCGTCGCCATGGCTTTGGCATAGCCGCGGCCACCCTCCTCCCCGAGCCCCGCTAGGAGGTCCTGGAGCTTCGCCGTCGTCCTGTTCGTTGCATGCGGCCACTTGTTGGACCTAGACGCCCCTGCATTAGGCTCCTCGCCTACATCTTCAACCTCACGCACCGAAGAACACCGTCGTTCGATCCGTGCCGTCCTGAGCTCCCTGTCTTCCTCGAGCTCGTCTTCAACATCGAAGTGAGCTCCCCTTCCCATTCCCTTTGCTCGCCCCCTCAATCCACCGTAGTTCTGGCGGTCCCACGACGCACCTCTGCGATGCTATGGCCGTCTAGACCCAGGCCTCGGTACCTCGCGCGTCGCCTGCGCCTTGTCGTCCCTGGGCCACGCTCGCGCGTCCGCAGCGCCTCCCCCTGCCGTTGTGCCGCCCATGCCGTCTCCCCTGGCACTGCTGCCGCTGGTCACCTCCCCTCCGGCCCGCAGCCCTGTTCCGTCCGGCGCCCGCGCGACCCCTCGCTGCCGGGTGGGTAGCTCCCGCATACCCGGGGCTCCGCCCCATTTAGCCGCTAACCCGGCCAAGGGCCCTTGGGCTACTTACACACGGGCTCCACGCCCCTCTTTCTAAAAAAAGTAATATATATATATATATATATATATAAATATTAATTAATTAGTTAATTAATTAACTTAATTAAAATGGTATAATTAAACTAATTACTTAGTTAGTCTAACTAATTCGTAATTAGCTGAATGAGTGCATGACAGGGGGTCCCACCCCTGTTGACCAGTCAAATGTTGATTGGTCAACTGGGTCCCCCTGGCCCACCTGTCATCCACTGGGTACACTCTTGTGTACAATGTGCTAGGTGCGCCTAGCATTTTAGCATTTATTTTCGTATTAAAATTAAATTCAGATTATTAATAAAACTTTGAAAATTAATAGAAATTAAACCGTAGCTCGGATGAAAAAGTTTTCTACATGAAAGTTGCTCAGAACGACGAGACGAATCCGAATACCCGGTCCATTCATCCGCCACATGTCCCTAGCATAGCAAACGTTAAACTTTTTCCCTCCGGTTCATCTGTCTGACAAAGTCCGGAATCGGGAAAACTTTCCCGGATGTTTCCCCCTTCGCAATTATCGCCTAGCAAAAACCTCTAGCACCGCTTGTTATCTTGTTATGTTTATGTTTATGTGTATTTACTGTTTCTTCCCCCTCTTCTCTCCGGTAGACCCCGAGACCGCTGTTGATGCCCCTGTGATCGACTACGTCAACGACGGGGAATGTATTCGGTGCACCCGCACTTGTGGTGCTACCAGTGCACCGGATGCTATAGAATATTTTGAAAAATCTAAAAAAATTATAGCACGTTAACGCAACAACAATTTATGATGTCACAAAATTTCGTATACAAATTCGAAATATTTTTTGAGATACAAAAATGAAAAATTTGACATCAGTTTGATAATGGGCCAAATCTAAAGCCCAAGATATGTTATGTACTATTCAGTGTTGAATTTGTCATTTTTGTTTTTCGAGTTATGTTTCAAATTTTGACTTGAAATTTTGCGAGAACCTACATTGATGTGGTGTGAGTGTGCTAACTTTTTTTTAGAATTTTTTGAACATTTTAAAAGCATAATGTGAGTTTGGTGCACCGGTAGCACCACAAGCTTGGGTGCACCAGATATTTCCCCATCGACGACGACCCTCCTTATTGTCTGAGCAACCAGGCAAGCCCCCCCTTTGATCATCCCGATATCACTCATTCTATACTCTCATGCTTGCATTAGATTTTGCTACTATTATTGTTTGCTCATATTCTGATGCATAGCCTGCTTTTGTACCTGCTTTTGTTACCTACCTGCTTATCCTAAACTGCTTAGTATAGGTTGGTTAGTGATCCATCAGTGACCCCCACTTGTCCTTGTTGCCCCTGCTTCATCTTTGATGACTCGATCAACGTGATCGATGACCAGAGCCTGACACCTCACATCACATCACGCCCCTTTAGTTGCTCGACTCTGCAGAGCTACTATCAAGTGCCGAGGGTGATCCCTCATAACGCACTCATGATGATAATTCTGTAGTGTAGCCATTTGGTCGTGGTCATCGAGGGTGATTTCCTCTTTCACCATTCCCGATACGGCTCTGTCGTTCAACACCTCAAGTGTGAACCTCGAGGGTAGTCCCTCTTACGTTCACCTTGATGATTACATTGAGTGGAATCCACCGGGGGTGAATCCTCGGGTTTTCCCCTTGATGTCTGGACACACAGTTACCTTGACTTTACTTGAGACCTTGGTGAAAGTCGGGCGGCTCGGAGAGCACACGCAAGATAATGACGTGGCACGGTCGGGCATTCTAGTCCCTTGTCGTAAGTCCACGAGACGGGGCGACGGGGTCACTTTCGATCGTGAGTCTCTGCTCGTCTCCGCAAGCTAATAATACACTATGGTTTGGGTATTTCTTGTGAGTTGGCCTCTGGCTTTTACGCACTAACCACCACGCGAGAATAGACATGGGCCTCGATGTCGCAGTATCAGCCGAAGCTTTGTCAGACGTCCAGTTCAGTAGTGCGACACGGTCGTATCATGCTGGCCATCCGAGGCCGTGCTGGTATTCACCCTGCGCGCAACGACCTGGAGTGCTGCGGGCGATGGGCCCAAGACCCCGGAGCGCTTAGGATGTAGACCGGCGGGGACCTCTCTGCTGAGCCTAGGTAGGGCTACGACGTGTTGATCTTCCGAGGGCGGGCATTGACCCCAGAAAGGTGTGTCCAGCCAGAGTGATCGAGCCTGTTGGGTAACGTGGTGCACCCCTGCAGGGAAGATATATATTCGAATAACGTGTCCATGGTAATGGACGTTCAGACTTATACCCTGATCTCATACAACTATGAATGGTTACTTGAAATATGTGGCTCCGGGATTGCTTTCTCGCAGGGAGTCGAGGAAGGATCTCTGGGCATTAATGTTACAACATGTTTGTTAATTATAAACTGCTATTCTTTACTCTTCTAAATGCTGCAAGATGCTTGGAGCTGCTTGAAGATGCTAGTCTTTGATAGGCTAGGCTTTCCCCCTCTATTTTGGCATTCTGCAATTCAGTCCACAGATACAGCCCCTTCCTTTTGATACAAATGCATACTTAGTATAGATCTGATGCTTGCGATTACTTTGGATGAGTACTCATGGTTGCTTTGCTACCCCTTTTCCCCCTTCTTTCTTCTTTCCGGTTGATGCAACCAGATGGTGGATCTATGGAGCCAGATGCCACCACCGACGGATACTGGTACGTGAAGACCGCCGACGACCATGAGTTGTTAGGAGGTCCCAGGCAGGAGGCCTTGCCTCTTCAATCGTGTTACTTTTGTGCTAGCCTTCTTAAGGCATCCTTGTTTAACTTATGTCTGTACTCAGATATTGTTGCTTCCGTTGACTCTTGTGTATCGAGATTGTATTCGAGCCCTCGAGGCTCCTGGCTTGTAATATAAAGCTTGTATTATTTTGATTTGTGTCTAGAGTTGTGTTGTGATATCTTGCCGTGAGTCCCTGATCTTGATCGTACACATTTGCATGTATGATTAGTGTACGATTGAATCGGGGGCGTCACAAGTTGGTATCAGAGCCGAGTGCCTGTAGGATCCCCCTTTCCAACTCCTTGGCTGAAGTGGAGTCTAGTCTTCAAAAGCAGTTTTACTAACATGACTGTGTGGCTTACGGGCCCACCTCGCCAATTGTGTCGTATTAGGATCTTTTATTCCTCGTCTATACTCTGGGACTCTGATCTCTCTTCTATTCGCGTTAAATGATTTTTCTAACAACTCTAGGTTCCCGTGAATACTTTCTCCTGGAGAGCCCTTCACTCCAGATGATTACTTGGTGCACCAGAAGATTCTGAAGATACTCTCTAAAGTTTTCTAGAGACCCTTGTGCCCTTCGCTGTTGCGATCCCTACCATCGATAAATCCTTATGCATAACTACCTATGTTGTTGTCCATACCTTCATCCCTAGTTGCTCTTGTTATTACAAGATGCCCTGAATTACTCTCTGTTGTCTTGAGAATCTGTTGAGCCTACTGCCTTGCAGCTCTTTGCCACCTGAATAACCCTACGGATAATTACTCGTGCTTGCCGAGTATCCGTTCATCCACAGTAGTTCACGTGTTCCACAAAATTCTTTGGAATACTATTCGATCTTCCGAAAATCCCCAGTAGCAAATTGCTCTTGTTCCTCCTTATCTGCTTGCATTATGGTTAATTCCATATGGCTAACAATACTCATTAGCATCCTTTGTCATCGTGAATTCGGGCATTTGATTTGATTTGTTTGTGAATTCTCGCAATCACCAGTCCTATTTAAAATCCTCCCCTTGGTTCAGACGTCACTCCGTACATGAGCTGGTGTTCGGCGAAACAAGCCTTGCTAGATTGTCGATCTATGTCTATTCGGCTTACTTGTCTTTGATCAGAGCCTCTACTTCCGATCCCTCGATTTGGAAACCATAATTCCTTTGCATTTGAGCTTTGGACTAGTTAGTTGTTTCTATAACTTCACCTCCTTGCACTCTTTCTTCCGGTTGAGTACCGATACTCACATCCGATCCATTGTGGACCTCCAGGTCCTTTCTTGGGTTTTATCCGACAGCGTCCTTCTTATTCAGTAACCTTGTGAGCCTATCCTCGGATACACAACGCCCTTAGTAAATTGTATCCCTCGCTCTCGTCAACCATACTCTACTTTCAGGCTTGAGTTGTTTACTCGTGAAGTTTGTGGTATATGTTCATAAGATGCCCCTATGAGTTGAATCTATGTCTTCCCTAAATCCGTGTGAACCCGAAGATTATGTGGGTTATATCTACTAGCATTTCTTTGGATAACGTTTCAACGCTACAACTTCTTCAATTATGAGAAGTGAATGATAGGTTATGCATTGATGAAGTGGGAGTCGACCTTGATCCTTTGCGTTCACGCCCATGGACCCGACGTGGAACTTATCATGGAAACTTCTTGAAATAATAATAATCCCCTTTTGATAAGTTCATCTTGTATCTATGTTTGGTCCTTGGCCACCGTGGTTCCGACCAGATTCTTCTTCTTTGATCTCATTTCTCGGACAAGTTAAAGTACTTGTCTTCTGCAGATCTTTTCTTCTGTCCAACCTCTATCCGGTTCTACCTTCGAGTATTACCCTCTGGTATCTCGAAAATATCATGGAACTACATAGCCTCTTATGAGTTCTTCATCAACTATTATTTCTGCCGATTCCAATTTTCCACGGGTTCTGAGTTGTTAGACACTCGAGAACACCGGATTCGAGTCTACACTTTTCCTTCCATTTTTTGTTTAACCTTTCTTATAAACTAACACATCTGAGCAGCGATAACTCGCTGCTTATGTAAACACCTCGGTGTACAAGCTCTGTCTATAAGACCTTGTTACTGTTGTTGATGACATTCCGGTAGCCGCCAATGGATAAGAACTTTGCCTATTGGTCCGCCTCGTCTTAACGAGCAGGAAAATGGTTCTCTTCGTCCCTCACCCTTGGTACCAGCATTGTTGCCAACATAACTGATAGGCTATCCTCTGACCTGCCTTGCTATCATGACCGTACAAAATGTTAGCACCCTTCCTGCTTTTAGCCCACATGGTGGGCCCATAACCCACAGTTCCACAGGATCGAAACCTGACTCTCCTATACATCCCTGCTTTCTAAGTTATTCCTCGCGCGTGGCTTCGTATGTAATCCACGAGCTACATTCCTAGTGATCTATTCTGGTATCGGACACAATATTCCCATTGCTCTGGACCCCATTCACTCTCTATTTCAGGCGACGAACGATTGCCTACCCTGTTGAAGCTTCTTATTGCATCTTCTTACCTTCCTCTCGATGACTTTCTTAAATTTCAACTCGAGAGATGCCTCTATGCCATGTTGAGGTATTTATTTTGTGTTGAGCTCCGTCCTTCCCGAGTCTTCCCCCCTTATTCCAAACCTTAAATCTCGGACAAGATTTCTTGTAGTGGGGGAGAATTGTGACGCCCGGATACTTAAGCTAGAGTAGTCCCCTACTAATGATGCCAGGTCATCACATTACTATTGCTAATCCTCCTATTGATCCAAGGCCTAATTCAAATTAAGATCCAAAATTCTAATTTCTCAAACATGCAAAATAAAATGTGTAAACTGTGGCAAATATGTCATAAGTATTATTGGTGAAGAACCCAATTTTTAATAAAAGGTTTAAATGTTCCAAAATGAATAAAACAGTAGCTAAAACAATTAATTAAATGCCTTTTAAATAATAAAATTATTCAAAGTGTTTTATCATTTCACCAAACCTTTTTATGGCAGCTCTAAATATTGTAAGGTAATTATGTGGCACAATTCCATATTTTACAAAAGTCTTTATGTGGCCTAGCAATTTGCAAGAAGAGAAAAAGCAATAGAAAATATAAAAAGAACAGGAGCCCTCCCCCCTCGCCGGGCCTTGGCCCAGCCAACTGGCCACCCCGGCCAGGCCGGCCAGCCCGCCTAAGATCATCCCCAAGCTCCTGTTCACCCGCGTCACCGCGGAGCATGCACGCCCGCACACGTCTCCGATCTCCACGCGTCGCCCATCTCGCGGATGCCCCGACGAGGATAAGGCCAACTCCTCTCTCCCCTTGGAAACGCTAGTCCCCACTCATCCCCAATCCCCCCCCCCCGCTCGCTTTTCTTTCCCCGTGCCAAATTGCCGCAGTCGTCGCCGTGGCTTTGGCATAGCCGCGGCCACCCTCCTCCCCGAGCCCCGCTAGGAGGTCCTAGAGCTTCGTCATCGTCTTGTTCGTCACATGCGGCCGCTCGTTGGACCTAGATGCCCCTACATCATGCTCCTCGCCTTCATCTTCAACTTCACGCACCGAAGAACACCGCCGTTCGATCCGCACCGTTCCGAGCTCCCTGTCTTCCTCGAGCTCGCCTTCAACATCGCAGTGAGCACCCCTTCCCATTCCCTTTGCTCGCCCCCTCAATCCACCGTAGTTTTGGAGGTCCCACGCCGCGCCTCTGCGGCGCTATGGCCGTCTCGACCCAGGCCTCTGTACCTCGCACGTCGCCCGCGCCTTGTCATCCCTGGGCCACGCTCGCACGTCCGCATCGCATCCCCCTGCCGCTGTGCCGCCCACGCCGTCTCCCCTGGCGCTGCTGCCGCCGGCCACCTCCCCTCTGGCGCACAGCCCTGTTTCGGCCGATGCCCGCGCGACCCCTCGCCGCCGGCGCCCGTGCCCGGCTTCCCCCACCCATCGCTCCAGTGGGCGGTGCCCGCATACCCGGGGCTCCGCCCGTTTAGCCGCTAACCCGGCCAAGGGCCCCTGGGCCACTTGCACACGGGCTCCACGCCCCTCTTTCTAAAAAAGTAATATATATATATATATTAATTAGTTAATTAATTAACTTAATTAAAATGGTTTAATTAAACTAATTGCTTAATTAGTCTAACTAATTCATAATTAGCTGAATGAGTGCATGACAGGGGGTCCCACCCCTGTTGACCAGCCAAATGTTGACTGGTCAACTAGATCCCCCTGGCCCACCTGTCAGCCACTTGGTACACTCTTGTGTACATTGTGCTGGGTGCACCTAGCATTTTAGCATTTATTTTTGTATTAAAATTAATTTCAGATTATTAATAAAACTTTGAAAATTAATAGAAATTAAACCGTAGCTCGGATGAAAAAGTTTTCTACATGAAAGTTGCTCAGAACGACGAGATGAATCCGAATACGCGGTCCATTCATCCGCCACACATCCCTAGCATTGCAAACGTTGAACTTTTTCCCTCTGGTTCATCTGTCTGACAAACGTCCGGAACCGGGAAAACTTTCCCGGATGTTTCCCCCTTCGCCATTATCGCCTAGCACTGCGTTAGAACACCTCTAGCACCGCTTGTTATCTTGTTATGCTTATGTTTACATGTATTTACTATTTCTTTCCCCTCTTCTCTCCGGTAGACCCCGAGACCGTTGTTGATGCCCTTATGATCGACTACATCGACGATGACCCTCCTTGTCTGGGCAACCAGGCAGGCCCCCCCTTTGATCATCCCGATATCGCCCATGCTATACTCTCATGCTTGCATTAGATTCTGCTACTGTTATGGTTTGCTCATATTCTGATGCATAGCCTGCTTTTGTACCTGCTTTTGTTACCTACCTGCTTATCCTAAACTGCTTAGTATAGGTTGGTTAGTGATCCATCAGTGACCCCCACTTGTCCTTGTTGCCCCTGCTTCATCTTCGACGACTCGATCAACGTGATCGATGACCAGAGCCTGACACCTCACATCACATCACATCACGTCCCTTTAGTTGCTCGACTCTGCAGAGCTACTATCGAGTGCCGAGGGTGATCCCTCATAACACACTCCCGATGATAATTCTATAGTGTAGCTATTTGGTCGTGGTCATCAAGGGTGATTTCCTCTTTCACCATTCCTGATACGGCTCTGTTTCATTCAACACCTCAAGTGTGAACCTCGAGGGTTGTCCCTCTTACGTTCACCTTGATGATTACATTGAGTGGAATCCACCGGGGGTGATTCCTCGGGTTTTCCCCTTGATGTCTGGACACACAGTTACCTTGACTTCACTTGAGACCTTGGTGAAAGTCGAGCAGGCCTGGAGAGCACCCGCAAGATAATGACGTGGCACGGTCGGGCATTCTATGCCCTTGTCGTAAGTCCACGAGACAGGGCGACGGGGTCACTTTCGATTGTGAGTATCTTCTCGTCTCCGCAAGCTAATAATACACTATGGTTTGGGTATTTGTTCTGAGTTGGCCTCTGGCCTTTACGCACTAACCACCACGCGAGAATAGATATGGGCCTCAACGTTGCAGTATCAGCCGAAGCTTTGTCAGACGTCCAGTTCAGTAGTGCGGCACAATCAGATCATGCTGGCCATCCGAGGCGGTGCTGGTATTCACCCTGCGCGCAACGACCCGGAGTGCTGCGGGCGATGAGCCCAAGACCCCAGAGGGCTTAGGATGTAGACCGGCGGGGACCTCTCTGTTGAGCCTAGTTAGGGCCGCGCTGTGTTGATATTCCGAGGGTGGGCATTGACCCCACAAAGGTGTGTCCGGCCAGAGTGATCGAGCCTGTTGGGCAACATGGTGCACCCCTGCAGGGAAGATATATATTTGAATACCGTGTCCATGGTAATGGACGTTCAGACTTATATCCTGATCTCATACAACTACGAATGGTTACTTGAAATATGTGGCTCCGGGATTGCTTTCCCGCAGGGAGTCGAGGAAGGATCTCTGGGCATTAATGTTACAACATGTTTGTTAATTATAAACTGCTATTCTTTACTCTTCTACATGCTGCAAGATGCTTGGAGCTGCTTGAAGATGCTAGTCTTCAATAGGCTAGGCTTTCCCCCTCTATTCTGGCATTCTACAGTTCAGTCCAGACATACAACCCCTTCCTTTTGATACAAATGCATACTTAGTATAGATCTGATGCTTGCGAGTACTTTGGATGAGTACTCCCAGTTTCTCTGCTACCCCTTTCCCCCCTTCTTTCTTCTTTCCGATTGATGCAACCAGATGGTGGATCTATGGAGCCAGATGCCACCGCCGACAGATACTGCTACATGAAGACCACCGATGACCAGGAGTAGTTAGGAGGTCCCAGGCAGGAGGCCTTGCCTCTTCGATCATGTTCCTTTTGTGCTAGCCTTCTTAAGGCATCCTTATTTAACTTATGTCTGTACTCAGATATTGTTGCTTCCGCTGACTCTTGTGTATCGAGATTGTATTAGAGCCCTCGAGGCCCCTGGCTTGTAATATAAAGCTTGTAATATTTTGATTTGTGTCCAGAGTTATGTTGTGATCTCTTCCCGTGAGTCCCTGATCTTGATCGTACACATTTGCGTGTATGATTAGTGTATGATTGAATCGGGGGCGTCACATTCTTTATCATCCCCTTTCCCACGTCCACCTTCTGGCCTTTGATCAAGTAGAGTATGGTGCACGGGGTTTCTTCGGCCTGCAAACACATATGTCTGTGGCGTAAAACATCCGAAAGGCAACGAAAATGGAATATTCTATATATATATATATATATATATATATGTTGGTGCGACATGTAATTACCGTGATGGTGTCGAGCTCAGACAAAGACGAAGGCCCACCTAGCGCGCCAGAGACTGAGGACGGGCTGCTATGAGTGGGAGCGACTGCGAGAGGAGGCCCGGTAGCGTGAGCAAGTGATGGTGCGGTGTTGTTGTTGTTGTTGTTCATGGAGTTGCTCCCGACGAAACTGGGCATCGGGAAATCATGTACCGTCTTGTCTGGATTTCCTTCGTCCAGTTGATGATAGCTGGAACCAAGTTAGTAGCGAAATTATTTCTGCAGACAGTTACAGCTGCATTGACTGCCTGCTGTAGCAACTCATTTTTCTCCTCGGCTGTTTTTTTCACGTCCTCAGCTGCTTTTTTCTCGATCTCAAGCTTCACCTTTGCGTTGATGTCCGCCTGACTAAACTTCTTTTTCTGCTTCTTGGCCTCCGGGCCCTTGTTGTAAAACACCTTCCACATGGCGCCGTCTCCAGCGCCGTGATCACGACCATATTTCGGCCGCTGGCCCAAAGGGAGTCCCTTAAGTTCATTCAAGGGCCGATTGAGAGGGGTGTCCCACTTGGGCCTCATCAGAGAAGTAGGGCTTTCGGCTGCAAGCTGGTGTTGCTTCTCCTGCAGAAGGAGCGTGAACCGTTTAGGAATGTGTAGTCGACTAGATATGGAGCTAAATGTAAGGTGGTAAAAGAATAATTGCCAGTAGTCTAATCAATTTCCTCGTGATCCGTGTAAAATACCTTTTTTTTCCTTGTCCCACTTGTAGCGGGCCCTGATGAAGTCACGCTCCAAGGGGTTGGTGAACTTCGCGAAGGTGTCTGGGATACCCGCAGCTTCACGTTCCGCATCCTCGTTATCCCATATGGGCCTTTTACCGAGGTAGCCACGACTTCCGAGGTGATGCTTCCCCGTGTTCCTTTGCTGAAGGCTCTTGAATTTCGCAGCCTTAGCCTTTGCTGCCTCGGTAGCCCAAGTGTCCTTGAACTTTTTGAACTCCTCTTCTGTAAGTGTCGGATTTTCCTCCAGAATCTTGGACAGGGGTTCCTCAGCCTCAATAGCTCGTTTCACCCTCCCTTTCCAGGAGGCCAAATCATTGCTGAACATGCCCATGGCGTGATTGTTAATCTTTTTCATCTTCGGATCATCCCACGGTTGTTCTATGTTATCATCTCGGTCGGGGAACTTGAATCTCTTGTGCAACTTCATCAGGAGCAACTGCGTCAAATGTTCTTTACTCCTTAAGTCATCGTCGTTGATGCTCGTGCATTCCCGTAGGATGCATCCTACTTGGTTCCCATAGCACTTGCGAGGTTCTTCCGGCTCTAATGGCTCAAACTTGCCAGGTGACATATTCGTGATCACTAGTCATCCAATCCCTAGTTTGTTAGGTTTTCGTATCCTCTGCTTCTTCTTTTCGGTAGCGGCATTGGCGTCGGTACCTTCCCCGCTGGTATCTTCCCTGCCGGTACCTTCCCCGCCGGTCTCGGCACCGCCATCGGTGCCGACGCCGTCGGTGTCGATGTCGGCGTCAGTACCATCATCGAGGCCGACCTGCAAACCTTGCTTAGCAGGCAAATAGTCGAGGTACTCTTGTTCACCCTCATAATCCATCTCGTCTGCATCTTGGTCAGAAGGCCCAGTTTCTTCGTTGTTCGACATGTTTCTTATGATTGAGTCTCCTTGTTTATTTCTAAAAGTATGAAAAAAAATGAGAAATGACATAAAAAATAAATCTATGTGCCAGCACTCGATATGCCTACTATCTAGCACAAATCATGCCAAAATTCACGGAAAATTTCGGCATGACCTTTGCTAAAAAGTGGACATATCGAGCGCCTGAAATTCACCGGAATGGAAATGAATCAACATTCAGGCGTAACATAGGTCACTCGGATCATTTACCAAAATTGAGCCAAAACATCACATGTCCAAACACTACAAAAAAATACACTTCCGTGATGATATGTGTTTGTCATAGTAGGTTGCGTTTTTTGTCATGCATGTACATCCATGACAAATTTATGACAGAATCAAGATAGTCATACCTGTGCTGTCGTAGAAGTGTTCCATGACATTACAAAAATTATCATCACGGAAGTGTCCATTTCCATGACGATAAATTGCGCGTCACAGAAGTGCTTTCGTCAAGGGTGACCGACACGTGGCATCCACCGTAACGGAACACCGTTAAGCTATCGGGTCGGGTTTTGGATCTGATAACCCGTTAACAGCCAAAATCATCATTGGCTGGAGGAAACACGTGTCGGCTCATCGTTGGGACAGATGTCATCCGCTCATTGGACCGAAGTCGCCTATGATACAGTGACACGTGGCACGGCCCAACAGAGGCCCATTCCTATGAAAAGGCCAGCCCATTTGACTTGGTCAAAAGGTGGTGGGTCGGCCCACGAAAAGCCTGTTAACGGCATGTTCGCATATAGCCCATTTACAGCCTGCTAACCCAGGGCCCGTTACGCCCTATCCGAATTAGGCCCAGTAGCGTCATCTGGGCCGTCCAATATGATTCAGCCCGTTTTAACTTCTGGCCCATGTGTGGCCCATGACTTCTTTCGGCCCATATGAGGACCTTTGTAACTCTTGGCCCATTAACGACCCGTGGTGAAACTGGCCCGTGATGAACAGTGTATCACTTTATACCCATTAACGTCCCGTTATTCCATTGGGCCGTTTCCAGCCCAAGTTATCTTTCGGCCTACTCAGGGCCCATTGATTCTTGGGCTCACTTGCAGCATTCGGTTACATATGGCCCGTTACTGTCATTTTCTGCTTGTGGGCCAAATTCAGTCCGTCATTACAGTCGGCCCGTTTGCGGACCGTTAATAAGTTGGGTTGTTTTCATGTAAAAAAAAACCGTTGGGCTATTTTCATAGAGTTGTCAAATACGGCCTATTAACGGCCTGTTATGGTCCACGAATAGTACGTCCCATGATTGGTGAAATGATGATACGCCCCGTAGAAGGCCCATGGATCCTACGGGCCGTATGAGGCCCATGGATAGTATGGCCTGTAGAAGGCCCATGGATCATACAGCCCATAGAAGGCCCATGGACCCTATGGCTCGTAGAAGGCCCGTTGATCCCTAAGGCCCGTATAGAAGGCCGATGGATCCTACGGCCCGTATAGAAGGCCAATGGTCCTATGGCCGAATGAAGGCCCATGGATCATATGGCCTGCAGGAGGCCCATGGTTACAACAGTCCGTGTGTTGCCATGATTATTTTGGCCTAGTTACCAAAAATAGGCTATTGTGGCCACTAGAAAAACACAGAAAAAGAACTGCAGTGACTACAAGAAAACAACTAAACAAGACAATAAGGAAATAAATAAGCAAGCAATTAAGGCTAGCCTATTACCGCTATTACACATATTACATCCACTGGGCATCAAAGTTCGCCACCAGTGCAAATATAGGGAACAAAGCAGCATATTACATACACTGGCCATCAAAATTGGCCACCAGTGCAAATAAACACAGCAGCAAAACAAGAGCATAACTGAAACAACTTTAGAAGAGCTCAAGAAACGTTATCCTGGGTATCCACCATGCTGGCAATAAGCTTAGCAAGCTGATTAGCTTTGTCCTGTTTGGCGCTAAAATCCTCCAATGCTTGCTGTTGCACCAGAAAGTATGCATCTGAATGCTCCAGGGACTTCTGCAGTCCTTCCGCTTCTTGTCGCAGCACAGCTGATCGATGTCTTTCAGCTTGTAGTTGAGACTCAAGAAACCAAACTGATTCAGATAGTGAGTTTGAATAGCTTGTGCAAGCGGTAGTGGCCAGTAACTCGAACACTAAACGAAGATAGGACTTTGGGGTTGTCTCGTTGTCTTTAAGATAGTCTTTCTTAGCTGTTTTATCAGCTTTGTTGGAGACCAACAAGGATGTGTCACTATCCTGAACCTTATCTGCATTACTTCCTTTACCATTGCTTAATAAGGCACTCTTCCCCAATATTCTGTCAGCATTCTAAAAGAAGAAACAAGCAGACACATAACAAGTTTAGCATGTACTACTATATGAAACTCATTTCGGTGAACCAGTTCATTAGTAAGGTGGACAGGATTAAACTACCAAGTCTTCTATTGCCAAGTACTAGTACATAATAAAAGCATCAAACAAACATATATCTATGTCCTATGGTCACTGCATTGTCTTGCCAAATCAAAATAGAGACACGGTTCAAATCATATCAGTTCAAGACAAAGCAGCAGTGAAAGAATACAGAGCGTGGGAAACTACACGGCACAACAAGATTTCAGATGGGTACCACGGGTCTACATGTACAACAACACTATTGGCTCTGTTGTGATGCTAGTAATGTGCATGATATGAAAGTCAACTGTATACACAATTGAAATTGAAATCAAAAGAGCTATTGATAAGAGCAAACCTGTTAAAGAAACATGCGTGAACATACCTGTTGTGTCATTGGAGTTTCGATTGGATCCTTAAATTTAAAAATAAGTTTGTATCAGTAAATACGGTGATACAAGAGCAAAGCAATTATAGTTAAAAAAGGCGCGCCTAAGCTAGCGCTTAAGCGCGCCTAGGCTCTAGGCGTTGGCAAAACGCATTGCGCATAACTACGCTTAATCTGTGCATAACTGCGCATAAGCATGCACTTTGGTCAGTAAAGTGCAAGGCGGTGGCAAAACGCACAATTAACGCCTAGCGCTTTTTTGAACTATGATAGCAATGGAATCTTAAATTAGAACAGTTGTTCTTCAGGTTTAGGCACTTGTTCTACATGAATAGAGTACAGTAAGACGCAAGAATATAATACTTAAAAATATAAAATGAGCTCATAGACCTTACCACATTCTTGGTTTGGGACCAGTACAGAACAAGGCGTTCCCAGTCATCGTCCAGTAAATGTGTCTCAGGAGAACGTAAGGGAAATTGATGAGTTTCTTTGCCGATGAAGTACGTTTTCTTCAGGTAATTCTGATACTGCCACCAAGCATTCTTGAAGATAGCAGAGGTATTAGCATAGGTTACCTCATCCTGAGTTTCCAAATCGGTCCTTCTCTATAGAGAAAAATGGGAAATTTTGCTGTATTATAACCATCATGGAGGTAGGATGTATGGGACGAAGCAAAGTAATTGCCATGAATAACATTATTTACACATAACTCCTGGATAAACACCTGCAACTGGCATTTTCCTTCATCTTCAGTACAATATTTCCAAGATGGGAAGATACACACATACAATTTAACAACATCAAATGCGATAGATGCTAAACTACGACTGGCTGGTTGTGCTTCCTCCACAGGAATAGGCGTACTAACTGGTGGAGTTGGGGTTCGCCGTGATAGTACTGGCCCTTTGGGCACTGGAGCTGCCTTACTAACTGCTCTTGTTTGGGAGCTCTGTGGTGGAGATGGTGCTGTGTCAATAGGAACTGGGTTACTATCGGCTGTGGTTGGGGTTAGATTGGGTGAAGCTGGTTCTCTGTCCATCGCAGTAGGGGTACAATCTGCGAGAGTTTGGGTTATGTGTGGTAGGGCTGGTTCTTGTGCATGTACAACCGGTGTGCTATGTCCACCAAGAGGTAGCACTGTTTTATTTGAAGACCGTGTTTTTATTACGCTAGATACTGGCATCACTCGCTCCAATTCAAATGGCTGATAAACATGAAACATAGTTGAATGTACAGACATTGTATGAGAGACAGATGCAATAGATAGTGTGAAAAAAGAGGGCATCAAATAGTTGACATGTATATTGTTTAACTAAAATGGATAGCATGACATAATTTCACATATATGATGTCTATCTAAACTTGATAGCATAGCATAACATAATTCAAAGATATGATGAATAACTAAATAGGATCGCATGACATAATTCACCTACATGTTATCTAAGTAATCAGGATCGCATCATTTAATTCACATATGTGATTTATATGCTAAACAGAGGGCATTCGATATGATGTCTGAACTAAGAACATGGTGTTGAATATTGTGTATATGATGTCTAAACTATGCAATGCAAGACACCGTATGCATGATATGAGCGGTATAACCGTGCCAAGTTAGAGCATACACCTCAGTAGGGGAATAGGACTGGTCATCTGTCTCTGAATCCATCTTTGAGGAGCTATCGGGACCCAACAAGAGATCTGCTTCGACAGGTAGCACTGTCTGCTCTGAAGGCCTTGTTTTCACTCCAGATTTTTCCATCTCCCACCCAAATGGCTGATTCACAGGAAGAGTAGTTTAATGTACAAACATTGTCGACAAATGGAAATGTAATGAAGAAAAGGATGGGCAAGATATCATTCAAATATATGATGTCTGGTTAAACAAGATGGCATTGCACATTTAACATATATTATGGCTGGCTAAAAGACATGAGACTGCATAATTCCCATATATGATATAGAAACTAAACAGGTGGCATTACAGAACATGTCTAAACTAAGCAGATGACATATATGATGTCAAAAGTAGGCACTGCAAGGCAACATATGCATGATACGACTAACATCATCATGCCAAGGTAGAGCAAACACCTTGGGGGGTAAATAGGAGTGGTCAGCGGCGTCTGAATCCGCCTCAGAACAGATATCTTCCTCTGGATTACAATCTGGAGAGGGGTGGGGAGGGTTTGCCATTGAATCCACCATGGGGCGATGTCTGCATGACATTGTATTGCCGCGCAAAACTCTTCTCTTTTTCTCTACATGTTCAGCATGACTGTGTACAATATCTGACATGCATACGAAAAAATATGGTGAGATTATGTAAGGAGAGCATGCAGAAATTTAGAGTGATGGTAACAACCAGTGGATGGATCCAAAAATAATGATAGCAGGCTGGTGATTGCTTTAAATTAATAAAAAGACAGATGATGATTGCTTTACTATTTGTTTCCCACCCAAGATGAACAACATAGGCATACCCTAGGTGAACCAGATATTAGACAGACATACTATTCATTACTGCCTCGATATGTGCCCCACAACTAATTTAGAACTCAAGTTTGAACATTAATTTAGACCTGAGTTGGGAGTCCAAGAGCTGAACAGGACGATAAAGTAGCAGGTAAGTTTAAGCAAGCATAACATAAGCAGAAACAAAAGAGTGTGACATCTCTTGTGGACCCGTGTACTCCTCAGGTTCATCTGCTGAGTCGATGATGGTGACGCCGTTGGGGTGGGTGCCGGCGGCAGGGAAGGAGATCTGAGGCGGCGAAAGACGGTCAGGAGTCGTGATGTCTGGTTTGGTGGATGCTTCTGCCGATGGAGCAGCTCAGGTGAGGTGGACGACGTCGCGGCAGGAGTAGGACAAACCACACAAAGTTCCCTTCGACACGTACCTGTAACTGAAGTAATTCTGTAAGGGCTCATTTGGCTTGCATGATTCTTAAAACGCAGGGATAGGAAAAACACCGGAATAGGATAGGAAAATGCACATGGTAAACAGAGCATTTGTAAACACAGGATTTCTGTCAACTTGGGTGTTTGGTTTACAGGAATTGGAAGAGCAGAGGAATGCAAAGAAATATGGCCAAAATAAAGAGAAACCATATGAAAGCGTGTACAGTTAGAATGTTATTCTGGCACTAATACACTTGGTCTTGTTTTCATGCATAGGATTTTGAAAAGTAGGTCCAGGTGGATGTTTTGCTTCATTCCTTTCAACAAAATGCATGAATAATTGAATAGTAGAGTGCCATTGCAAAATTCCCTATTGCTATGCTTTTCCGTTGAACCAAAATAGCCCTAATGGATCGACATGAATGTATAGTAATAAGTGATGCAACAAGTGTACAACCTCTTTGCCGTAGCCATGTTGACCTCAGCATCATTGGGTTGGTCGCTGAAGCAGTTGAGGCAGAGGTGGCTGTCGGAGGTGTCGGAGGTGTGGAGGATCGCTCTGTCATTGGAGCAGCTCTGGTGAGCCGTAAGACGTCAAGGCTGAAGTAGCACAAGACAGACATCATCAATCTCAAGTGGGATTCTAATAGCATCTCCAATAGATGATGTAAAATGGATGTAAAATTAACATCACTAAAAACCACCTGACTACAACAGATGAGGTAAAAACTGTTGACTCTGCACTTAACTGTCGAAACTGAAATTTACTATGGAATCTGAATGCTACTGTGGAAACTGAACGCAATGGTAGCAGAGAGGCACTTGACATGTAGTTTAGGGACGACCTGCAGTTCATCTTCAACCTGCACCTCCCTGAGCCACCAGCCACCACCGGCCGAACCGCCGGCCCCAGCGCCGCCTCGCCGCCCCGAAACAACTCGCCACCGCCGCCCTGGCCAGCCCTCTAGGCCCCCCGCCCCCACCCTGAACCCTAAAATAGATAGTAGGGTACCTCTCTGGCGAGCCCCCGTCCCCGCCGCGGGTGGTTCTTCCTTAACTCCGGCGATCCCCCCCCAACCCCTGAAAATCGACTGACCCAAAAGTCGATTCAGTCGACTGAAGTGTGGCTTAATCGGAGCAGAGCAGCAGCACGAGCGAGGGGGAGAGCAACAGCAACAGCTGGGCAAGCGAGCGATTGAGCGAGAGCCGGAGCAGCAGCAGCAGCGCGAGCGAGCGAGTGAGAGCCGGAGTAGCAGCAGTAGATCCGACTGGTATGGCTGCCGCCGCCGAAGGGACCTCGCACTGGGGGGAGCCACCGTGGAGATGTCGCCCGCGGCGCCGGCTTCAAGGTAGCCGCTCCATGGGGATGCGGGATGGAGCACCATCGGCGCCGGGAGGTCGAGTTAAGGAGAAGGTGTGATGCGATGAGTGTACAACCTCTTTGGTGGCGCCGAGTAGGCCTCGGCTTTGTCCGAGGAGTCGGTGAGGATGCTGCGGTTCCCGTGGAGCAGGTTAAGGCGACGCTGTGGCGATGGAGCAGCCGCGATAGACGAGGCGATCATCGGAGCAGCTCCTTGGAGGTGGAGGACGGGGCGGCTGAACCGGCTGGACGGCGAGATGGACGACAAATCCTCATCCGGGGAGGTGGACGAGGGACATCGAGCTGTTGCGGTGGACGACATCGTCGGGGAAGAGGCTCCGGCTGGGCAGCGGTGACGTGGCGGACGGAGGAGGGTGGGGTTTTGCGGCTAGAGCGGAGAGGTTATGGCGGCCTGGGATTTCGAATGGCAAAAAGGGGGTGATGGGAGGGGGTGAAGCATGACTTAGGGACGCGCTTGTCCAAAATGTAGGGTGTGTTACAAAAGTACCCCCCACCGATTTGAACTAGCGGCCCTTTCGGCTCAGGGTTAGAAGGGGGATTTCGCGTGTCGAGATTTGGCAGCTGGAGGGAGTTTTCGTGTGCGTTGTAATTTCAGGATAGCAAGGCGCGGGTTGTGAAGGTGCCAGTTTTGGGAGCACGATATCTAAATTTTCGGGATATAACAAGATCCGGGTTGAATTTTAGGGACAAGACTAACGTGTAGTAATATTGTACTTGTACGTACCAAATCAATTCACACTTCCCTCAAACAAAAAGAAAACAAAAAAAATAAAACTATTCACACCACACAAAGAGAGAGTCTTGCCCCGTTTTACTATACAAATGCTATTCAAAGCTACTCCCGCGTTCCATCTATATAGGGCCTAATGCGTTTTTCGATGCTAACTTTGACCAAATATTAGAGCAATGGTATATGCCATGCAACTTACACAAAGCACACCGTTAACTTCGTCTGTGAAAGGTTCTTTCAATGATATAATTTTCACATTGTGCATGTCATGTACTATTAACCTTGTCAATAGTCAAAGGCGGTCTTAAAAATCTCATTACGCCCTATATAGATGGAAGGAGGGAGTATGAATCCATGTTATGTCCGATTAATTTTTTTCGCTTGCTGTATAATGCATGTAACCTACTCATACGAACATTTTAGTGCATTCCAAATGTCTATACTACCATTGCAATTCGAACTAAATTTGAATTTGTTTCTCTACTTCAATAAGAATCTACAATCATGATTGTTGCCAACTTCAACCATCATAGTTTCCTTGCTATCCGCCAGATATAAATCGGACGGCCTATAATGCAGGATGGCAGGCACACCATCATCAACAACTCCGTTTTTTATAAGAGTAGAGATAAAATATATTAAATGTAGTATAACATGTTCATAAACACACCATGTGTATCACCGTTATATATATTCACACATGCGTCGGTTTAAAACACTATGACAAATTCTTCAAATATCCAAATTCGCTTTTTATAATGAAGTATATATGATCTCTATTCGTCTTTTACACCCACACAACCCTCTTATATTTGTAGCTAGCACTAACTTTTCTTGTGCATGCACATGCCCGCATCCCTCTCACCCTCCCTCAGCATTCTCTAGCTCCATCGCGCAAATTCTTCTTTTCACTTTAGCTCGTTCACCCATGGTGTGTGTAGGCCCCCAAGCTCCTTCTTTACGGCACACATCGATCGATATGCCTCTCTAGCCAGGTGTGCCTAGCACAAACACAAGCTTCCCCTCTTCTCTTGTCACCGTCCATGCCTCACTCCCACCACTCTTTTCATCGTTCTTGTACTCGCACACTCCTCCCCGCTCGATATAGTATGCCTCTCGTACCACCTCCTACATGCATCCCTCTATCTCTATCCTTCTCCCCGTGCCTCATTTGCTTCTAACACACACATGCATGTATACCAATCGATCTCCCAACATATACCTGGATCGACTTTAACTACCCCCCATCGATCGACGTACCTCACAAGTTATGTCTCTCCTTTCTCTAACAAAGGGTGATTGATCTTCCTATGTAGTTATGTCTGCTTACCACAGCCACATCGTCCCCCCTTATCATTCGTGCATGCCTCCTGACCCGTCTCTCACACGCACGTGCACAGACAACAAGCAGCCATCTCCTCTCTTATTGATATTGCGGGCTTGCCCTCTGTTTGTCTAGCAAGCCTATCCCACCATTTGTTAGAAGCAACTCCACTACCACCCCCTCCAACACTCTAGCTCTGTCTCTCTCCCAACCTTATTCCTCTCCTGCACATATGCATGGATGCCGACCGATCTCCCTTAATACATGAGGCAGATCGATCTCCTTAATACATGAGGTAGGCCTCTCTCCTCCTCCACACATATACCAGCCATTGTACCTCTATAGTTAATTGGGCCTCCCTCTTCTCCCACCACACACCGATAGTCGAGCGCTGCAGGTAGGTATCCATGCCACAGCGACAAACTGCACATGTCCCCTCTCACGTTCCAGTAGGCCAGCCACTCTATATCTTTGACATGGGCACACACAAATTCGATGGCGCTCTTTATCGATCGCGCGCGCGCACACACACACATCATCCCTCTTTTCGATTCTATGGACACCTCAAGCCGGTGATACCTCCACTCTCTTCTCGTGGATCGCCCCCTCTGTATATATGTTATATCCAGGACTCTATTTCACACACATTGCATATGTTACAATTTTTGATTGAACCCCCCCCCCCAAAAAAACTCTCAAGAACCCACACACTATATCTCTCTAGGTTTGTATCTCTCTCACACAACCCCACGTAGGTGGTGTACGTATACAAGAAGAGAATAGGAGCTCATATCTTTACGAAATGGCAGCCCACGTGCTAATTTGAACGCCTGTAGCGGTTGTTTACCTAGGGAGGTCGTGTACCACACCTGCACGAAACAAAGTTCGACTTGACGCGTTGCCGCGTTATTTTTTAATAAAGCACTCAATGGACGTACATAGAATATTAAACGATTTTTATGGAGAAAAAGGTAGTCCGCTCACTATATACAATGGAGCCTTGCGTGCCTGGTTTGTCGCTCTTCGGAGTATCTCACACAAGGCTGCGGTGGCCTCTCTTCCCTCACCGTTGGTCACTGATCTGGCCACATCCCATCTGCCGGGGGAAAGGGAGGAAGTGCATCGTTTCTCCGTTCGACGGCGCCGAGGCAGCACGTCCCGATCTGCGATACACGTCGTTCTCTCTGACCAAGCTCCGGCGCGGCAGGGCCTACGCCACCTGCTCGCAGATTCCGCCCGCCGCCGCTCACCTAGTTACATCCCGACGACCTCCAGGTATCCCCTCCGGCCTTGCTCCACTGCCCGTCTTCCCACGTCACTGCATGTGGATCTTCCATAGTTCTTTGCCCAAAACGTAGCTCGTCTAGCGTACTTTCCATATTGCATTCTCGTCCTCACACCGTTTTAGACAAACACAACCGTGTTGTTATCTTCCCTTAGGGCAAAGAATATGCTTTTTTTTGTCGTCGCATGTGTCATCAACTGTTATTGGCCAGTAATTGTTTCCTTTCTACATATTTTTTGCAAACAGGGCTATCCATTTCACCTTGTTGCTATTGCGATCGTTTGGTGAACTGCACAAATCACTTTTTTCTTAAGAGTGTTTTGTGCAATTGTACTAAAATGTCACATGGGCAACGTCTCTACATTTCAGTGGGACTGCACAAAGGGAGATTGGTTTTGCTCTATCCTACTCATCCAACTCCGAGCCTAATCTTCTCCAACTAGTTAGTCTTAAGAGAGACTGCAAAGGTAACCACACTTAATATCTTTGGAACAGGGACGCTCAACTCTATTTTAGTGGAACTTCATAAAATGATCGGAATGTTGCATGCTCCAGACAGCTACTTCTTTTCCCAACATGCCATGTTGATTTAGACAGAGCTGGGGGGACGTTGCTGCCAATGAAAGCATGGATCAATTTTAATTTAACACCTTCTCACAACTCTGTCTTCAGTTGTGATGTAATTATTAGCTCTGATCTGCTAATAATTGACATGCATTAGCAAGGAAGTTAGTTTTTTATTGTTTCCGAAAGAGCATCGATGGCAAGACACGCGAAACAGAAGCTGAAAACTCACAACATTGTACAATTTCATGTCTAGCTGGAAAATTATTTGTATAGTATGTCAATTATGTAAACAAATGATGGAAGCTTGATAGCATTGCCAGAAGCCTCTTCATCATCCGGGTCCATGTGCCATGCACAAAATTATACTCCTTCGTTCCTAAATATTTGTCTTTTTACAAATTTCAAACGGGCGTATTTTAGAGTGTAGATTCACTCATTTTGCTTCGTATGTGTACTCCCTCCGTTCCTAAATATTCTATTCGTCTTTCTAGAGATTTCAACAAGTGACTACATACGGAGAAAAATGAGAGAATCTACACTCTAAAATATGTATATACATCCGTATGTGCCAGTCCATTTGAAATCTCTAAAAAGACAAATATTTGAGTAGTCACTCGTTGAAATGTCTAGACAGACAAATATACTCCGGAGTATATTTAAGAACCGAGGGGGTAGTGCACAACCGCATGGGAGACTCAGCCCGGTCGTTGTGCCGCATTAATAGTGAGTAATGAGCAGTCAAATCCTAAGCCCCACCTTTCCCACTGTAAGTTGCTCTGAAGAAGCAACCATCAATACGCTCTTCTTTGAATCCGCTCATACTACTCCATCCGTCACTGTTTATACAGCGCGCTTCAGAAAAAAGAAAAAAGATCTGTGGGACCAAGGCGACTAGCGATCGGCCTGAAAAATAGCATTGGTAGTTATAGCACGGCATCTATTACTAGAGGAAATAATGCGTACACACATGCATGCAGTGCTTCCACCCTGGGTACACACATGCATGCACTTACTCCACTCCATAGGAGTAGTACAAAGTACATGGAGAGAAAATTGTGGACTTGATTGCGGTTACCACGCCCTAATTAATTGAGCATTAAACCAAACGCGTCTAAAGTCTCTCTGCTGGTGGAAATGCATTGAGAGAAATGCATCATAATGAAGCGCGCCCTGTAAACTGTGACGGAGGGAGGAGTAGTATGAAGGTTCAAAACCAAGTACGCGTATGGCCAGTCGGTCAACGCACCTCCTCTTGGCATATAACTGACATGTGGGATAGGAGTGTGAGAAAACCGATCTTAATTGACGGCAAAGAGCCAACCCGCCGTTCCTTGAGAGAGACGAGGAGCGAGAACACACAGACGGGTTCGCATGGAGGCCAAGATATATTCGAGCATGGTTGGTTGATCTATATCATTCATTACGTGTTGGGCTGCCGTTTTCCGCCCTTCTCTGGAATAAACATGTACTTTATCAGAGAAAAAAATAAGAGTACAGACGCTCCACCATGCGGTTCTAGTAGTATACTACTCGTACTACTGCGCTTGGCTCTTCGCCTCTTCGTGAAGTCGAACAATGATGGTACTCCGCATGTTGGGTACTACAGTGTATGCCTCTGAAAATCTGACACTGAATGGACTGACGCATGTCCATCGAGGGTAGGTTGCATTAGTCAAAAGGCGTAAGCGAGCTTCACCTTGTCCTGCAAGCTTCTCCTCGTTCTGTGAGTTGACGGGACACACCAAAAAGTAGTGCTAGTCCATACTCCCTCCTTTCCGGTTAATATGGCTTAATCTTTTTTGCGGGTAAATGAGAGAGCTTTATTCATATATAAGCATTCTTAGGATGATCAGCCAAGACACTGGTCACTAGAAAGCGAGGTACCCCACAAAAAAAGAAGTAGGAAGCGAGGTGTTTCATCAAGCCCGCTCTCGGCCACATTCAAAGTGCAGCAAGCACGGTTCACACGAAGATGCGCTGCAAGGTTTGCTGACCTGTTTACATGCTGAATAACAAAAAAAGAGGAAATATTACCAAGCGCTACTATTTGTAACAGGATATGAGCCAGAATTAAGCGAGAATTGTGGCGAGTGTTCCATGCAATCAACTTCCGTTATCACATGCGAGAACCCTGGAAGAGAACCAAATGTGTTGAAGATTGCTTTATCACATTTTAAAATTATAATAAGAGTGCAGACGCTCCTCCATCCGGTTCCTAGTACTAGTATAGTATGTACCTTTATAGACTATATTAGTAGTACTAGTACTAGTAAACTTTGTGCTTGGCTCTTCGCCTATTCAGGAAGTCGAACAATAGTAGCACTAGTAGTATAGTGTATGCTTCTGGCAATCTGACACTGAATTAACTGTTGCACGTCCACCGCCTGAGCGAGGGAGATCTTGCATTAGTCAAAAGTTTCTCCTTGTCCTGCGAGCCACCGCGCGCAAGTAATGCTAGTCCATACTGCCTCCTCTCCGGTTATTATTTATTAATTTCAAACGAGACAAATACACTGTCTGTCACTGTATATTTGTAAAAATATGGTCAGTGGACTTCATAATACGCTCAATATATATATTTTCCGGTGTTTATACGGTCACTAGCTCACCCTGATTGAGTATGTGTGTGCATGCACGTGTAGGTTGAGCACTTAGCGTGACCGTGTGTGTTCTGTCGTGTGCTCGGACATGCATGCATTAGGGCGCCGCGCGCGTTTTTGCGTCTATGTGTATGTGTGACTATTGCATACACGTAAGGGGAGTACGTGTAGGGGCCACTAAGGAGCAGTAAAATCACACAGTAAGTTAGTCGGAAGAAGCAACCATCATTTCACTCTTGAATGACACGTACGGAATATAAAATGGTTGATATGGAGTGAAAAAGAAAACCACTATATATACACTAGCAAGAGCCTAAGCTACAATCCTACTTGCTAAGGTTGCTCTCTTCACAAGCATAGAACGACGGGCCTGATCCCGCGACTAGGGGAAGGGAACGGTGTTCTGCGTAGACGCGGTCGACATCAGCGAGGGAGAAAACCCACAGTCGGTGCGTCCCAATCGGGGGTCACCGCGGTATGGGCTGATGTCGCGTCCCAACCTCCCTTCTAGGTACAGCCCGACGTCCTAGGTAGTCCATCTTCCTTTTGGAGCCGGCTTGCTCCACTGACGTAGCTCCATCTCCATGTCGATCTTTCTCTACTTCTATCGTCTTCTACTTGTGATGAGTTTATGTCTCATGAACTAGTGCCAGTACTATTATTCTAATCACACTTCTTCAATATATTTGCCATCAGGGATGCTCAGGTCGATTTTAGTGGAACTGCACAAAAGCATCGTATGATCCGAGGGTGCCAGCTGTCTTTCCTTCGACAGGTTCTACCTAGCCAAGGAATTAAATCATGTTTAGGGTTTAGGGTTTAAGTCGTAGTGACCCCATCGGTAGTTTTTCTTTCGTACACGCTCTCACAACTTTTTTCTTTAGTTGTGAAGTAAATATTGGCTATGATCTGTGAATCATTGAGATGCATCAGCATGAGTGTTAGTTTTCCTTTGCATTTGATGGAATGTTGTAACGGGGCAACCTTGGAATCGGAATGAAAATGGAGTGGAAAGTTTCCGTTTTTCAGTAGAAAAATGGAAACGGAGAGAAACCAACATTTTGTTTCGTTGGATCGCGCCATCGAGCAAAACCAATGTTTAAATCACGTCTGTCGTGTTCATGTCTCACCCTCCTCCACGGCTCGACCCCACACAGTCGCTCGGCATGCCACTCATCGCAAACCGAGTATATACGATAACTTTCCCGCCGGCTTGTCGATGGATCGCGCATGGAGTACTACAAGCACTACTGGAAGACATTGACGAGTTGGGGGAGGATAGCTAGCTGTAGCACGGACTCCCAAGAACTTTTTACATGCATGTTGTAGCCGGCTATTGCGACCTTTGAATGCGGAGAAGCCGCGTGCACCCGGAAGCGGCGCGGGCGACGCTCTCTCGGCCGGTGTGCCGCTTCAATGTCGGCGCCAGTGAGAAGTCGCATCCGCTCTGGCCGGGCATGAATGGGGCACTGACCGTTTCGGGCGGGAAGCACGCGCGAGTGATGAAGAGGGTTCGGGTTGGTCAGGACCAGCCGTGGCAGCGGTCCGGACGTGCGCAAACAAGAGATGATGTACGTTAATATTGCTGTGTATATAATTAACAACGTAAATAATGTGCCAGTTGGACAAATATGATTGGAGATGGAGATGGAAATGGAATTTTACGTAAACACGGATATGCATGTCTATGTCTATGTGTGTGTGCGCGACGACTCTCGCGACCTGGAAGCGGGGGCGTGTTTTTGATTGAGTTTTCTTTCTTGGTATGTTAGAAAATCAGTTTGTCTAATTCACATCTAGATGTTATTTAAGGATATCACATCTAAGCTCCCACAAGTATATAATATAAGCGGGAGCCTCAGCGCTTGTTCGCTAGGTTTGCACTCTCCACACGCTCGCTGCAATACATATATGTTACATGCTGGAGGCTCAGCGTTCATTTGCTAGGGTTTGCTATATTCACAGTCTCTCACCCTCTCTTCACCAGATCTAAACAAAACTGCATTGGCCTCTTGTCTCTCTCTCCCCCCTCACAGCTGGTGAAGGAGGCATCTATATCCTGTCGCATCGGGAAGGGGAGGAGGTGCAGCATTAACTCTACCGCCTTCGGCGAGGGAGGCAATCCACTGCCGGCTGCACTGTTCTCTTTCACCCAGCGCCTGTGCGGGAGGGCCACCGACCCCTTCTTCCTCGCTGTCGTATATAGTGTGGGCAGATCCGGCCTCCTGCCGCACACCTTGCCACATCCCGACGACCCTAAGGTATAAGTTTCTCTGAAACCGTTGTTGCTCTAGCTGCATGTGGATCTTTGACGATCTGTAGTCGAATCTAGGTCCTTGTTCAAAGAGGAAAGAAAGGTGCAGTGGGGTGGAGCATGAATCTAGGACGTGGTTCAATGAGTAAAGGAGGGAGGAAAATTAGTATAGACTGGCTATCCAGCCGCTGTGTTGGTCGAAAAGGGAAAAACAGGGTAACCCAGTACACACATCTGTAAGGAACCGATCTCTTTGTTGAAAAGGGAAAGAAACTGGGGGGGGGGGTTGGGTAGTTTGTGCAGGACTAGATTTGCTGCCCTCACATAGGAAAAAAGTTCAAAGAGAACAAATGTGGGACCAACACAGATATGTTGCTTGGCTACATACTCTGCATCACCCATTTATACATGTGGACGCACATGGTGCTAGCATGTCCCATACAACTATGTTGCTGTTGTTAATCTAAGAATACCGCCGGAAATTTGAAGTAATGCCACTGTTAAAAGTAAATTACATTTTTTAACGAATGTTGTTTCTAGAGAGTGTCTCTATTAATATGAATCAATGCAACCGTTTTAGAAATGCTACTATCCTAATTTGTTTTCCATCCAAGATAAGTTAGATGCTTCTTTCTGTCACCGTTTGTTTCATCCTCCTTTATCGGCAAGTAATTGTTTCCCCTTTTACCTCTGTTAAAATAGGGGTATCGATTCAACTTGTTGCTATTGCGACATTTTGCTTCGCTACTCGAAACACTTATGTTTTAAGAGTGTTTTGTAAAGTTCAGCTTGAATGTCACACTGGTGACTTTGCTTAATTTTGGTGGAACTGCACAAAAGGAGATCCGAGATTTGTTTCCAGTGTTCCTGTCGAGTTGTTTCAAATCTTGGTCTCAACCACATGATATCTATTCAACTTGTTGCTATTGCGACATTTTGCTTTGCTACGCGAAACACTTTGCTTGATTTCAGTGCAACTGCACAAAAGGAGATTTGATTTCCTATTCGTGTTAGCTGATTCGTATTTTATCCTCGTGTTCTCATGAAAGGTCAGTACAGGCCTTCATCCACATGATTGTGCAGTGTGCTTTGAGATGTTGTGCTACCTGTATTGGTACTGTTTTAAATAAATGTTGAATTGAAGCTATTGTATTGCTGTCTTTTCCCATTAAGTAGTGAACAAAAATGGGACCAACCCAGACATGATGCTTGTTGCTTTGTTACAACAAACTTTGCATCACCCCCTTTATAAGTAGATGGAAGCACATATTGTTGTTGTGCCCACTCTCCCTTGGAACTGTTTATGATTTTCGTTAATCTAATGCCGCTGGTAAAATTAAGCAATGCCACTCTCAGAATTAATTAACTAGTGAATCTTAGTTCAAAACTGCAACACTTGTTAGGAATGGTACTATCCTGCTTTGTAGTTCTTTCTACATGTTTAACCAAGGTATTGTTAAGATAATGTCTCTTTAAAAATGAATCAGTTGCATTGTTTTAGGAATGGTACTTTTCTGCTTTGTCGTTCTTTATACATGTTGAAACAAGGCATTGTTAAGATAATGTCTCGGTCAATATGAATGAATCACACTGATGGAGAATTGCTACTCTCCTGCTTTGTTTCCCATTAAGACAAGTCATCAACCGTTATTTCTCAGTAATTGTTTCCCTTATACCTATTGTTGCTTACAGGGATATCAAAATTAAAGCTCGGCTTTATTCCGACTTCGATTTTAGTTGAACTGCACAAAAGGAGCCAATGTGTCCAAGGCAAACTACTGCGTTACTGGGTCCAGTTGGACGTTCCACTTTGCAGAAAGAAGCAGTCACTGGTTGCGGTACATTACAGAAGGAATGACCGAGAAGCTTTACAGAGTATTATTAGACACCAGTGACATGACTAGTGTGCAGAGACCATTGGCAATTTAACAACACGTGGAGTGCCCTGGGCAAAAAGTGCCCAAACAAGCACAAGAAGCTACGGCAGGACATGATCATAGGCATTACATATTTTGAATGGGAAAAGCTTGTCAAAGTTTAATCATTGATGTTAGCAAGAAGACGTTAGTTTAATATATTGGAATTGGAAAACCTTGTCAAAATTTGCTCATTGATGTTAGCCAGAAGACATGCATTTGATATTTTTGAGTGGGACGCCCTTGCTGGGAGCAGCGTCGAGTGTTTTTTCCTATTCCTGTGTTCAATTTAGAAGTAAATAGTTACTCTGCTGAGATATTCCTGTGTTAAGAGTTTGTTCTGAATATTGTCTATGTAATGCCAGGCCTTGTGTTTGATTGCAAAGTTGAGCTTGGAATGTTGTGGCATGTGTTATCATGAGCTGTTCACCGTGCCTCCTGAGAATAATGCTTCGTATTGTTTTGCATGTCGATCTAATGCCAGTGATTTGCTTGTTAGGAAGATCATCCTCTTCTGTTGTTTCTGTGCGTAAGAAGTTCATCGTCTGATGTTTCATTCATAGCCTATACGACATGTCAGGTAGGTTAGACGTGAAACCATATGATCTTCCGACCAACTCATGATATTAGGCTGTGATTAGATCGTCGTTTTTCAACCAAAACCGCTTGTAAAACTGACGCTTGTAAATTAAAGCAGGTGGTCTCGGGCGAAGGCGCTTGGTTGGTCGATTTCGACTAGTAAAATATCGGAAGTACTTCACACACGATAAAAACGCTGAATGACACTCGGACGATTGCTAATCCAGCCGTTAGCTGCTGTTTTAGCCTTGCCCATGGATGGCATGATACGCATGTCATGCATGTATCGTCTGGTAATGTCGCCCATATAGCAGTGCTCGTAAAATATACACTGGCCTCTCAAATTACACGCGTAACCCGCCGGTTTTACTTACAGACGTCGGGCCTTCCGATGACGAGTAAATTACACTTGTATGTTAATACAGGTTTGAAATAAACCACAACTCCCAAGCGCAGCCTTACCATTTCATGCCGTCTCAGTTTCTCGAAGGTGCTCATAGGTGTCCGATGATCCTGGCTTCCTAAATGAGTAGCGGGCGCTGTATCAGACCTATGTAGGTCCCGCGAGGCCCTCTCCGTTGTCCTTTGAGTTGTTGCGCTCGCCGTGGCGCCGAGCATTGTTAACATGGTCAACGAAGATGAGGATTCAGGAGATGACTTTATTTTGACTGGATGACACTAGGGACCCACTAGGGCCATAGCTGTATGTACGCAAGTGCCTCCTTATTATGTACAACTATTTTTTTCTTTCTCCTGGTTTCCTGACATCACGGTCCCACACCATTGTCAACCTATGAAGTCAATATAAACGAGAGAATTGCATAAGGTGCGGCCGACAGCTAGGACCAAGCAGCTCGAGCAGTATTTGTGTTTTTGAGGCGTGAGCACTGTAGAGTTTTTCTTGGCGATGATTTCGTTGTTGTTCAGAGGAGAGCAGGGAATTAACTGGGCGGGATGTGGCCCGTCTAGCCCAGGCCAGATATCCAACCCAGGTACTACTTTTTTCAAGATGAAAATGGCTAGCCCAGCTATACGTCTTTTTGAGGAATACCCACGCAAGGTCAACTTGTTATTCTCCGCGCAGCTGGGCTGCAAATCTTTCCTAGGAGGGATGCATTAGGCTTAACAGGAAAATGGGCTCTGAAAATAATAAATGGGATGTAATTATAAAAACTGGGCAGTAACTATAAAAAAAGCACCAAACACGAAATTAGTTTATAAAATATTATTTATGGATTTTGAAAATCTTAAATTTTCATTGTTGCGCGCGCAATGTTTCGTTGGATTTTTACATAATACCAATTTATATTTAATCTGACTAGAAATTTCGGGATAAAAATATTTCGGATCCCATCAAAATGTGGGAAATTTTATTGAATTCTATCTTCAATGGTTGGTTGAAATTATTAATCATTGTCCTAGCTAGAAAATGGGCTGTACTTTTAACAAACTGTAAATGGGCTGTTGTAAATTCCATTAGAATTCAAAAATGGGTTGTACATTCTTACAAAATGCAAATGGGCTATAAGTTCTCTGCCACACACTTGTGGGCCTACTAAGTGACGCGTCCCCTAAAAAAATAAGTTGACGCGTATGCAAGGCTTTGTCAACTTATTATAGTCAACACACGGTTCTAGCAACAGTGGCCGTTGGATATCTATCCAACGGATGTCGTGCTTCTTCTTCAATCTCGGATATTCTTAGCTTCGGCCGCCCAAAAAATGATTCCTCCCCCTGACATCTGGGGCGCACCATTTTGGAGGCTGACCTGTGGGCCTACTAAGTTGGAGCATACTAAGGGCTTTGTCAACTTAGTCAATATAAATGATTCTAGCTTCAGTGACCGTACGATGTCCATCCAACGGCCGTAGTGCTTCTTCAACCTCTGGTCTTCTTGGTCCAGCCACCCAAAGCAGCGCCGGTCGTGCTGCCTGCTCCTGCCTCCCGTGGCTGGCTGTGCTGCCACGGAGGCCTCACCGCCCCCATACTACTCCCACCGCTGGCCAGGCAATCCCTCCACTCACCCACACCCCCTGTTATTCTGCGGCGACGACAGCCTCACACCGCAGCCGAACCAGTGAACCCTCGTACTCCTCTCCGCGCGGGCTTCTACTGTTACGTCTTCCCCGACTCCGCGTCGTCCCCTTCCTAGGCGTCGCCGCCGTCCACCGCCCTGGTGCTCTCGGCACGGCGTGGTCAACGTGGTCAACGACCGACTTCCATCGGAAGAGTACTGTACGTGGAGAGGCTGACAACTGGGTCCACGGCGGCCGCAAGGAAGTGCCTCCTTATTAAGCGCAAAATAATTATTCCTCCACCTGACAGCAGGGACCCATCAGACGGGCCACCTTATTTCGCAAAAAAAAATGTTTCCCACCTGACTGCTGGGACCCATCGGACGGGCCACCGTATTTCGCAAAAAAAATGTTCCCCCCGCTGTTAGCTCGGACCCAACGAAAGTGCCTCTTTATTACGCACAAAAAATGAATACTCCCCCTGCTAGCTGGGACTCACCTTGGTGGGAAGCTGACTTGTGGGCCTACTAAGTTGACGGGGACGGAGGGCTTTGTCAACTTAGTCAATATGAACGATTCTAGCTCCAGTGACCGTACGATGTCCATCCAACGGCCGTAGTACTTCTTCAACCTCTGGTCTTCTTGCTCCAGCCGCCCAAAGCAGCGTCGGTCGTGCCGCCTGCTCCTACCTCCCGTGGCCGGCTGTGCTGCCGTGGAGGCCTCACCGCCCCCTACTATTCCCACCTTAGTCCAGGCCCTGCGGCGACGGCAGCCTCACACCGCAGCCGAACGAGTGAATACTCATAATCCTCTCCGTGTGGGCATCCACTGCCATGTCTTCATCGGCTCTGCGTCATCCCCTTCCTAGGCCTCGCCGTTATCCACCGCCCTGGTGCTCTCGGCGCGGTGTGGTCGACGTGGTCAAGGAACGACTTCCATCGGACATGGACTGTACGTCGAGAGGCTGACAGCTGGGTCCACGGCCGCAGCAAGGAAGTGCCTCCTTATTACGCGGAAAATAATGATTCCTCCACCTGACAGGAGGGACCCACCGTACGGGCCACCGTATTTCGCGAAAAAAACGTTTCCCTCCTGACTGCTGGGACCAATCAGCTACACCTTCGCACGCAAGGAAGTGCGTCTAGGCAAAAAAAAACCAAAATGATTCGCCCCCCTAACTGCTGGGACCCACCAGCTACATCTTCGCAGGCAAGGAAGTGCTTGACAGTCGGGACCCACCTGGTCGAAGCGTACGTAGCGTTGTCATTCTGGTCGCGAACGTGTACGTACATACTGGTCGATGTAGAGGCACGCGCGTGTCGTAGTAGAGGCGCACATGTGTCGTAGTAGAGGCGCGCACGTAGCATGTACACGTACATACAGCGGCGAGGGTGCAAGAAAGAAAATACAGCCACGTACATACATACGGGCAGGGTCTCGAACGCCTACTCGCGCATACGTACATGGCTGGGTCGGAACGGAGAAACAACGTCGTCGTCGTGTTCATGGGGAGCCAACCGGCTGGGTCGGAACGGAATGTGTGGTCGTGTTCATCGGGAGGGCTTGGACGGAACAGGCGATGGAAACGAGGCCTAGCGTACCGCACAACGGAGGAAACGAACCTCCTACGTTCGAAACGGGGTCCTGTTGATCGGGAGGGGTGTGGCGTACCGCAAAACGGAGGAAACGGACCTCCTACGGTCGAAACGGGGGTCCTGTTGATCGGGATGGGTGTGGCGTACCGCAAAACGGAGGAAACGGACCTCCTACGGTTGAAACAGGGGTTCTGTTGATCGGGAGGGGTGTGG